>NW_026724346.1:0-5577 GCF_029784015.1 Lycium ferocissimum
TTCCACACTAGTAACGCTTTACATAATTTCCACAACTTTCCCAACATTCCAACATACTACTTACATTCCAATCAATATCGACGTCTATACGTTCAATTACTAATCCGAGCCCATTCACACAATGAACAAGAACACTTTAAGCAATTCATACAATATTGCAAACAATCCAAACATTTTACCAACTTACCCGAAATCCAACTCAAAACCCGAGAGCAACATGACTTGCCTTCCTTTCTTCCAAATTCATAAATTACACTAACAATTCATGCATTAGCAATGTCATTCTCTTAAGTACAAACTTTTGCATTAAACGCACAATGACTTCCAAAACAGTCCGCAACCATCGCAACATGAACTTTGATCATCCAAGAGCTCATTATCGATGTAGAACTCACAACGACAACAACTAAGGCCTTAAATAACATTTGCTCATCCTAGGCACAAACATGGCCTACATTCGGCCAGCTTTAAACACTACACACACACATACGATTTTACGCTCATTCAAACATTACAACGACAAGGAAACATACTACATATAATTCAAGCTATCATTTCTACATATTACATATGCACGGCTACAAGCCATGCATTCACCATGGCCACGGTTCAACTCCAACATCCAAGTTTTCATAAGTTTCATGCATGTTTGCATACCACAACATGTCCACACCATTCAAAACACATAAAGGAAAATTAATTCTACCCTTTTCTTCTTCACTCCACACGCCAACTAAGGTAGTGAACAAGAGAAACGGATGGCTTATCAATCCAACCAACGCCTCCACGCTAACGAGCGCCCTTGAATTAGTTGTTTTGCTAAGAAACCAATTTTTTTGATAGAGATTTCTTGGCCTTGATTTTTGCTCTCCAATGGCCGAATGCTCTCCTCTTTGCTTCTCCTTATTTTCTTGATTTTTCTCAGAAAGTAAAATGAGGAGAAAGATGACTTAGTCATCTTATTAAGTTGCCAAAGAAAATAATTTTTGTGGCCATGGCCCACTAGGAGTTGGCCGGCCACTCTTGGCCCTTTAATGCAATAATTCCTAAGTTTTCTTAATCAATTTTTGGCCCCAAATGTTTACTTAATAATTCCCATGCCAAGAAAGTCATTCATCTCTTATGCTTTTAGAACAAAGTCGTGGTTGAAAGTTCCGACTTCATGTCCCGGAATGGTCTTTCCCTAACTTATCATAATTTACTCATTCTCCCCGTTGTTCAAAATACGGGATATAACGATTTATCATCTAAGGCTTGTTTCTCCATCATCCAAGTATGTTTTTTATAGTATTTTCATGAAGTTAAGAGTATTATAAAGTTGAAACACTTGGATTACAAAAGAATACACTTAAAATGGATTAGATATGGAAGAATAATGTCATCTTGAATTGGTAGTTGAAACGAATCACGAAAATGGAAATGTAGAGATTATAAACGCGTTATAAATGATATCTAGAGCATGAAATAAGCATTGGATGTGAAAGAATGAGACGATGGACTTTTAGCTATAATTATGGAGAATTGGTATGAAATTATGAAATGCGAATAAGGCAAATGAATGACGATTGTTACTAGTGATATTATGAATGGTTGAAGGCTGATATGGAATATGGCGGAAAGTAGTATAAACAAAGGAAATGCTGCCCAATTTTCTATAGCCTTAGTAAGTATGATTTCACGATTTTATAGCTAATGTTGATACGAATTCCATTGAAGGTAAACGAGAGCATTAAAGGAGAACAAGCAAGCGATAGAATAATAAAAACGACAAAGGTATGTAAAGCTTAGCCCTTTCTTTCCAAGGCATGACTTTATGGCATGAAATTCCTCCTTACTACGAATGTCCCATCTCCAAGAAAGTCAAGAGTCCTCACTCATGGATAGCCATACGAGATAAGAGAGATAAGCTATGAGCATGATAACGATAATGATGGTAGTAAGCTAAAGACTAGAATGCCATAGTCTACGGTATGATGCTCCAAGACGCTAATGACGCTATATATATGTAATCTAATGGCATTGATCATTATGCCCACTCACCTTATGCTTGTTCCTTCAAGGTGAGCGTAATACGTATGAATGTTCCATAACGAAGTCGGGGTCCACGACCTTATGTCACCCCGATATAAATGTAGACGTCTTGAGTTCAAATGTACGTGTTAAGGATATGTATAGTTATATGTGATGTAAGAATGCAAAAATAAGGATATGCTTACGATGCGATTATGACACGATTAAAGATGAAAGAATAATATGTTCATGAAATAAATGATAGCAATGAACCTACGATAATGTATGATGACAAGTATATGAAGTATATGGTGTCTATGCACAAATATATATTATGACGATATGATAATGCAAGATGATGACTAGATATGTAAGGTCATGATACCCCTATGTGATATATATGTATATATGTATGTATCGAGCCCATGAGGGCCGAGCACGAATGCCATCAAGTCTATCGAGCCCATGAGGGCCGAGCACGTATGTGCCAAGCTTCCTCGGTGCCCACGAGGGCCGAGCACGTATAGTCCCAAGCCTGTCCGAGCCCAAGAGGGCCGAGCACGCATACCGGGGATCCCATCGAGCCGGTACGTATCGGTAATGTCATCGAGCCTAGAGTTTTTAGCACGTATGCCGCCGATTCCATCGAACTGGCGGGGTCGAGCACGTAAGTGATACTAATCTATACGAATACAAGTACGAATGATACCGACCCATATAAATACGATTATGATACACGTATGATATTTTTCATAGATATGATTATGTTATATGTATGATTATGCCATATGCATCAAGTCCATGTGAGTACGAATGAGATAAATATAATGACATCATTACGAGTACGGTAGCTATGTATATATGATAGCGATTGTGAGCGGAAGTATGCTAATACATTATAAGTGCCGAGTAAGGGCTATGAATATGTAAAGTACGTGATACGAGCATGAGTATGACAAGAGAATAGATACGAAGGGTAAGTAAGTAAAAGATGTGAATGTATGTATACTTGTTAGCACGAAATAGAACATGGAACGCCCCTACGGAAAGGTAAGTATTACGAAGAGAATGTTAATGTCTCCCATCTTAGCGTTATCTCGTATATTACCGTTATGTTCCTCTCCATCATTATCGCTCATGCTTTACATGCTCGCACAATATTCGCATCGACGCGTCCTTCTCTTTGACGCCGTGTTCATGCCCGGGTAACGGGGGAGACGGTGCCGATTCACGATAGCCATCGGTAAGGTTGCGGAAGCCCTCCTTTATTCAGGGGTGCTATTCAAGACATCATTTTGTGTACATGTATTTTGGGCACGGCGGGGTCCCCGTCCCGTCCATATGTCGTTGTTCTAGTAGAGAGGCTCGTAGATACGTATGTGTGGGTAGTATTGTCCCATAGTCATTGTGTAAAAGAAAGCCTATGTGTATTATTATTATTATTATTATTATTATTATTATTATTATTATTATTATTATTATTATTATTATTATTATTATTATTTTGATAGCCCGTGCGGGCCCACGTTATATAAGTAATATATTTCTCTGAAAGTCGTTTTCTATGAATATAAATGATAAGAGAAATGAATAAAGATAGGTTTAGCAATAGAATGAGAGTGCTCGTGGTCACCTGGACCCGTCGCGGCCCGTAGGTCGGGTCGTGACATGTTTATAAAAGTAAATATGTTTCAAATGATGATAGTTTTCTATGATTATGAGTATATATTATGAATCAGAGCAGATAAGTAACAGAATGAGCGGTATTCGGTGGTTAGCCCCGGATACCCGTGATGGCCTGTAGCCCGGGTCGTGACACCTAAGCTGGAGGATCACCAAATCGAGTATCTGTAGCTACGGGGAATGAGCAGCGGCCCAAGAAAGGGGGTCAAGACGAGATATGTACCGAGTATATAAAGCATAAATACAATAAAGAAGATCATGACCGAACAAAGATTACAGTGGACAAGTATGACAATCAAAGATACCATCGTGCCTTGCTCTTATGAAATTAAAAATCATGCATAGCCATATCATATACCATACCCGGCCCATTATGGGACTCGGTGAATAAAGTCGTATACATGTATACCATCCTCAGCCATCATGGGACTCGGTGCCATAATCATATCATCATATATATATATATATATATATATATATATATATATATCGGCCCCCTACGAAGTGAGGACTGCGATGAACGATGCGGTGAAACCTCCGTGCACGAAAACATACCCGGCCGGGACTCGGGAAAGATATATTAACGACATCGCGAGCAGAAGCATGAGCAACTATATGAAAACTAAATCATCATACGAGACTCAATAGAATAATTAGAATGAACCAACACTTAATCAAAGATACCCGTCATGTCAAGTACCCCTAACGTCACTATGGACTATATCAAATAGAACTTCAAGAATCATAGACACGTATCGGTACACAATGAAATAGCTTCTCGAAATCAAGAACATCCGCCCATCCTAGTGTCGTCAAGAATAGGAGCTTCTTTGGAGTTTATACATTCGTAAAATGCATTTTGTCTCACACAGATTATGTCAAAAGAAAAGAAAGCATAGCTTTACATACCTTACGTCGTCTAGGGATTCAACTTAATCACGAACTTTCCACAATTAGTATGTGCCAAACCTATATAACCATAGTAATACTTACACAACTTTAGAGGCTTTCGTAGATTGTGTACATCAATGATGCATTCGGTTCGAAAATGAAACGGACAGCATTTCCCCTAATATAAAATAACCACCACTTGATCAACAAAAACCAACAACAACGACAACAAACTAACAACTCTCTTAATCCTTTTTCAACTCAAATCATCCTTTCTAAGATTATACACCAAGCAAGACCATACACGCTTTGTATACGATACTTTATACACTTCTTTCTTCCAAATTTGCAGCGAGCTATATCAATAACAACACGACAACAACGTCAACTACCATCCATGTACACAAGAAACTATCTTAATATCACAACAAGTTCTAAACATGCAGCCCATAAAATAAATACAAGTTTTAGCATGACTTAAACTTTCCTTTCACAAATTCCACATCCATCAAATTGTACAAAGACCAAACCATCTCTAGAACATGCTAGGGAATAAACCTTACAATAACATGCCCCAAGCAGCCCATCAACTACAACAACACAAATACATAATTATAACCACACTTTTAATCCTTCAACTCAATAATCTCATATAAACAACTACAACTTTAAATATCAAGATTCCTTCACTTTTAACACATAATCCATAACAATAATAATAACAACAACAATCATGCAATTTTCTTACTTCCAATTCCACTTAATAAGAGTTAATCTTCTCAACTATAACATTTGACTTTAATTCCAATTACACCATAAAGAAGGGGGAATTCTTACCTTGATTAGCTTACTCACCCTTGACCTAGCTTGCATCAATCATAAATGTTCCTCCATCTCAAGAATAAGACAAGATTCTTGCTCACTTTTGGGACGTCTAGAACACTAAGAAAACAAATTACAACTTTTCCTTCCAATACTTGAATTGGCCGTTTT
>NW_026724347.1:0-5182 GCF_029784015.1 Lycium ferocissimum
AAAAAGTGTCAGTTCGTTCTTAATACCATTTATAACACATTCATAACGTAACCCATTAGCATTCATGATTCAATCCCAACTACGCCTCAAAACGTCACTATTCATCATTCATAACCCATTTGCTATTTTCTTATAATGACCCAAGTGTTTCAACTCCCAACTACCTTAAACAACATATAAATATCATGAATCTTACCTTAGATGCTTTTGAATAAGCCTTGGTTGCTAATACTCCTCTTTGAGCAAAACCCTAGTTTTTCTCCATTTGGATTTCTTGACTTGGATGATCTTTGACGGTTTCCTTTACTCTTGGTTCACTTATTTAGTGTTGTTGATCCTCCAATATCCTTGAAAACTTGTGTAATAAATGTAGAGAGAAGTAGTGAAATGATGAAATGAAATAAACAAGTCTTGGTCCTTATATTTAATGACTTGAAAAACTTTGTCGGGGTGAACAAGTGGTCGTCCATGGAGGTTTACGGTCCGTATTCCACTTTACGGACCGTCCCTCGTGGTCGTATTTAAGCAAGCTGAACGAAACCTTGCAAGCTTTGCATGGTGATTTACGACCATGGTTTACGGGCAGGAATCACTTTACGGTCCATCCACCAGGTCGTATTTAACCATTTCTCGGCCCAGTGCGAGAAAGTTGAAGTTTTGCGTATGGCGGTTTACGATCTTTAGTTTACGGACCGTATTGCACTTTACGGTCCGTCGTGGTTTACGACCTTTGGGCGCTTTTTGCCAACTTCCAATTTTTCACATTCTCGACTTTTATTCTATTCATTCTCATCCATATTCATGCATTGCCCAAGAAACATTATACCCTCGCACTCCTCGCACTTTCCATCACTAGTTCCGTCCGCTTGCGTACCAACGGGAAATTTTCCGAGGTGTAATGAAAGGGTGAGCTTTACATACCTCGTCCGCTCTCCCAAGCTAATCCAAACTTACGTCGTGGACTTCCCAAGATCTACAATGCGTCATTAAACCAAACATTAGCTAAAGGTACTAGAATTCGCTTCCAAACTAGCATTTAATTCTACGAGAAATTTGGGCAGCATTTTCCCTATCAATGCAACACTTCGAGAATTCAACTCGGCCAAATTCATCAACAACAATACCAACAACATTCTAAAAACATCAACCATTAATTCAAAACGCATTCTAACATTAACAACTTTCTTCACATAATGCGACGACATTCACTCATATTCGATTCAACCGCATCTAATCACACTAACACCAATACTCACACACGTTTAATTACTAATCCGAAATCATTTAAACAATATTCAAGGACACTTTAAACAATTCACACAATATTTCAAACAATCCAACCACACCACCACCCTACCCGAAATCTCCCCAACTCAACATAAACAACACTAACACATTTCTTTCTTCCAAAACTCATGAACTACACCAACAATCTACACGTTAGCAATGTCATCATCATAAATATAGAATCTACATAAGAGTTACATTAACTTAAATCAGCCACAACCATTACAACCTCAACTTGAATCATAATACTTCCATTATCAACATAGAATCCACACGACAACAACAACCAAAACGCTAAATAAAATTAATTCATTCTTGGCATACAAAATGACCCATATTCGGCCACAACATCACGCACACAACTTCCATGATTTCTATCCATTTCTACACACTACAACAACACCCAAACATGCTAAACACAATTAATCCATCACTCCTACACAACACAACACACACGGCCAAACCCACACACACGGTTTTCACTTCAACATCCATATTTTCGTGAATTTCATTCATTTCCACACTCCACAACATACAAACCATGCATAACATATAAAAAAGAGAAGATTAAATCTTACCTCCTTCCCTTTATCTTCTTACTCGGCTAGAGCTTGTTCTGCAAGATTACCGCCTTGTTTGTTCAACGACCACTCCACGTTAATAAGGACCCTTCAATTGATAGAATTTCTAGGAGGAATTATTTTTTTTATCACTATTTTTGGTCTTCACTTTTCTCTTCCCGTGGCCGAATAGGCTCTTGGTTTTGGCTCTCAAGTTTCTTGAAAATTCTAAGGGTGAAGATGATGAAATAAGATGACTCGGTCATCTTTTATTTCATGTATTAGCCAACCATGTGGCCATGGCCCACACCAAGGTGGCGGCCACATGGCCCTCTTTTTTTTTTTTTTTTTTACCAATTACTTTCTAAAAATAACATTTAACCCCCAACTTTCCTTAATATTCCATACCACAATATCATGAACAACTTATGTCTTAAAAACACCTTACGGTTAAAATTTCGACTTCGTATTCGGAATAGTCATGTCCCTAACTTATCGTGGACTCGGATTATCGACGTACAAAATACGGGATATAACATCACACTATTGTTAGGCTCATCCTCGTACGCTCGTCTTAAGCCTTCAATTTAAATCCATTTAGAATGTTTTGCCAAAATTCTAAAGATCTCTCCGTTTATGTGCCTAGCCCGAAATCATAATATCAACAACCAACGATAACAACAATACCGACATCATCAACACCATTATCCATACCAATATATTCCCTAAAACATCTCACACGATGTTTTTCAAATTTCTCAACTAGCCAACTTGTAATACGACTATTTAATAACTTCATCTCCTCAAACAAACCGAAATTAATATTAATAAGGAGAGATTCATACCTTATTCTCACTAGATCAGCAAGATCTTCAAAATTTGCTTTGAATCCAAGCAAAATCCACCGCAAAACGATACTATAATCACAATTACACCTTACCGAGCCTTGATTTAATACTCGCCACTTAAACCACTCAAACCCTCAACTTTATGATATACACTCACCCCTATATGTTTGCTGAGCTTTGGGAAATATTTTGGGTGAAAATGAGGGGGGTTTTCCCCTTATATAGGGTGTTTAAGTCAGTTTCCACCGACTTAAAATTTACCCTTCGCGGTCACGACCTTGGGTTGCGTTCGTGAAGGGTTAATCCCTTCTCCTCTTTGCGTTCGCGGCCCTTTAGTCGCGTTCGCGTAGGGTTAATTTCTGCTCTGGCGGCCTAAGTTGTAATGTCCATAACTCTCTACTCTGATGTCCTATTGACGAACGGTTTGTTGCGTTGGAAACTACACTTCATGAACTTCAATTTAGGCTTTTTCTTTGTTCCAAAACTCCACGTATACTTAAAGCTATTATTTCTCTAATTTGGAATAAAATTGCCCTCTCACATTTTTTCCAAAATCAACAAACTTAATTTCTTTTATTCACTTGCCCTCCAATCCTTCCGTAGCTTATTATATGAACTTAAACCCTCATAACCATAAGGTATGTGATATAATCTCATATATCCTCGAGGTAACTCCGTGTCCACATTTAAAACAACCAGCCTAACGAATCACAACGTTTAAAACTATGGGTTGTAACATGTTAGGCTAAACCCTTTTCTTTCTAAAGGCATGATTCTTTTCTTATGAACCCACACATGTTTTCCATAATATCCTGAGTCCCAAAGCGAGAGGTTGTGATTCTCAGCTCTTCTATTGCTAAAGATAGATGTTTTCTATGATGATAATGATGATGATGATCCTATTCTAGAGATTCCAAAGCGTATGATTTTGATGCTATTATGAGATTATTGAGATTGTTTCATGATCTTCTTGATCTCATTCATTATTGTTGATCTCACCTTATGATAATTGTCCCTTCAAGGTGAGATATAGCGATGATGATTGTTCCGTAATATAAATCAAGGTTACCGGCCTTACGTCGCTACGAAGTGGTAACTTTTATTTGGGCTCATGCATGCTACTTATATTATATATTTGGGCTCTCAAGGGGCAAATATACTCTACTCTTGCTACTTATGAGAAAAAGGGTGAGGCGCTATATACGCATAACCACCTGATCAGTTGGTATATTATGATATCATCCCGGACGCGGGATACCCGGACGGGGGATATGGGTAAATGGATCGGGCCGTTTGTTACAATATATATATATATATATATATATATATATATATATATATATATATATATATATAAAATATTTATGGATCGGGGCCGTATTCCGCGGCATATATATATATATATATATATATATATATATATATATATATATATATATATATATATATATATATGTATGTATGTATGAAACACATTTTCTTTATAAAGCTAAGCATGCATGGTATCTGACTTATGAGGTAATCAGATGTATAGGTTATCTTTATCTTATGTTATGTTCCATATTTCTTGTTATGTTATAATTCATGCCTTACATACTGAGTACACTGTTCGTACTGACATCATTTCTTGTGGATGATGTGTTCATGCCCTCAAGTAGACAATTAAATGGACCTAATCCTTAGGAGCTTTATCAGCAGAGTTCAGAAAGGCTCCAGTTGTTCCGGAGCTGCAGCTTATCAGTATTACTCTTTGAATATATATTTGGCCACGGCAGAGTCCTGCCCCGTCCTTATAGATTCTTGAATTCTATATAGAGGCTCGTAGACAAATATATGTAGATAGATGTTCTCTAACTTTAATACTTATTATTGTTGTATAATATTTTGGTAGCTTTGTTGACTTATGCTTATATGCATCGTTGTTGATATTTGTACTAAGTGTGACATACACGAGTTGTCTACGTGGTCCACCAGAAGTACTTATGGAATGTTAGACCGTAGGTGCTTGTGTTATATCCGTATTTTGTACATCGGGACAATTCGAGTTAACTACGATAAGTTAGGGACAAGACTATCCGGATGCGGGGATTGACATTTTGACGTTCGATTTTATCTTAAGGCATAAGTCGCTTGTGATTTTGTTGGAATGGAATATTAAGGAAAATTTTCGGGTTAAAGGTGAATTATGAAAAGTTATTAATTTTTCACTTAGAAATGGCCATGTTGGCGTCGGAGCGGTGGTGCTGGTCCCACCCTTTGGGTTGGCCAAATTTGACTAGTCGAACTGGCGAAGGGTGCATGTGACTATTTTACAATTGTAGGATTAAAGTGACAAAAATTATTCTTGAGGGGGCCTAGTGTGGTAGGCCAAGAGAGGTGGGCCATAGGGCCACTTGTGCAAATTTTATATGGACTTAAAAGATGACAACTTAAGTCATCTTCATCATTTTGCCTCCTAGAAATTTCACAACACTTGGAGAGCACAAA
>NW_026724348.1:0-4748 GCF_029784015.1 Lycium ferocissimum
AGTTGTATGACTATAGATAAAAAGTGTATATGAGTGTCCCTGGGCACAGCCCTTTTTGGGCTTGGGTTGACAACTTGGTCTTTTTGGTTGTAAATTTGACGGGATGATTATAGTTGTTTTTTTGGGGCACGGAGTTCACCCGGTCTTTCATTTTCGATGCTAAAAAGTATACGCTTACCTACTTTTTTTTTGGGATTCTATATTTTATGAGAATTTCCTTTAGAGGAGGATTCGGTTTTGGTTCGGGGTTCGGGGAGGTCACGGGTCCCCTAAGGTGCAATGGGCACCCCCCCTTAAAAAAGGGCTACCGGGGGAAATCCCGGCGATTCCCCATTATTCACCTTTTCCATTTCTTTCTTCGCTCGAGGACGACGACGTTTCGTTCGATGTAAGCTGTTTGGTCGTTATAGTTTTTTCGTATTTTTCCCCGTTTTGAGCATTGATTAGCTCATTTTGACCGGGGGACCATTAACCTTCCCGAGGTTTGACCAAATTGGGGATTTTAAAATATGGGCAAAGTGAAAAATGGTTCCCAAAAGGATTTTGGGAAAACAACCTTTGTTGGAATTCCATTGACCCCAGAGGTCGGATGGTCTTTTTAGAACTTGTGTGTGTTTTTGGGTTCGGCCCAATCATTTGGATGCATTTGAGACTTGGGTTGGGGGGTGGGTTTAAAGGGGAGGGGTTATTGGCCCAAGATCGCCAATTTTTTTTGAGGCCAGGCGCGTTCATAGCGTTTTTTTTGGGGTCTAGGTTTTTGGGAGGAGCGATCCCCCGAATTAAAAAAAAATCGGATCGAAAGATGAAATTTGGGTTGTTTTCCTTTGCCACCAAAGGGAGCCCCCCCGGGCAACCCCTCAAAGCGGGAAAAGGGGTTTCCCTCAAAAGGAAGAGTTTTGGGGCGGCCCAAAACGCTAAAGTGGGATGGGGTAGTGATATTAATAAAGTTTTAAAAAACCCTTCAAGAAACTATTTTAGGGATTTTTGGGGGAGAATCTTGGGGTAATTTTTCCTTTTTCTTATTTTTCCCTTTAATCCATTATTGTTTTTAACCCCCCTTTCCCCCAAAAAAACCCTGATGATGGGGGTTCAAAGATTTTGGAAGAACATTTTTCTAAATTATAAATGATAAATTTGTGAGGTTTATGTTAGATATTGACTAATCTAATCTTATTAAGCATATATCTTACTTTTCTTTAATTTGGGTTTGGAGATTAGGGTTTATCCCCCTTTGGGGCTTTGCAAAATAAATTGGCTAATCCTTAATTTAAAATCACAATTAGGGGTTTGGATTATGATTACCTAGTACTTAATTTGGTATTTTATTCCCTTCCCGTTTTTTGGGGCCCTTTTTTAATTTCTAAGGTTAGAAATTGACTAAATTAAATTTATTGCAATATTAGTATCATTCTTTATGATTTCTAATATGAATTCGGTTATCTTAGACACGGTTTCCCAAAGGTTCCGGAAGGGAAGGAAAGGGGGATTTTTTGGTGTTACTTTTGCCACCCGGGGTAGGTTATTTTATTTGGTGAGACTTGTTTTTTAATCTATTTAGAATAATGTTTTGGACAGTGAACCTTCGGGTATAAAGCTTGGAAATTTGCCTTGGGTTTGGGGCCCCCAATATGTTTTGGAAACCACCCCCTTTATATGGCTTTAATTTGGTCTATTGTCGGCTTTATGCCCGCGGTTGGGTACTATTGTTGTTTTATTGTCTTGATTGGGATAGAATTGACATACCATTGTTCGTATTTGTACTTGGATATATTGTTGGCGTACCCACTGCTGGTACTTGAGTTATTGGTATATTGGGCTACCCATTTTTAGTGGGTCGTTGTTGCTGCCCCAAAGGTACTTATGATTTGAACTTGGTTTGGGGACATGATTGCAGGTTTCATATTCATAAAGCTTCCCCATATTGGGATGATCCTATCATTGAGTGAGTAAAATGATAGTTTGATAAACTTTTTTTCTTTAGTGATTGTGAAAAAGGCATGTTGAGGTTCTTTAATCGTTGACTTTTAAACGGTTTTAAAATCTTTTTATTTATTTGGGGGGCGTGTCCGATTTTAATTAGAATGGTTTATTTGTGAAATTAATATTTGATAGACCTTTTTTGACGATTGGGGGCCCGTGATCATTCCTCTTGTTGGCCCCCCGTTACGATGATATCCCGAATAGGAGCGGGACTGCGGGGCCCCGGGGGGCGGGTGAGACCGGGGCGATCCGGGTCCCTCTGGTTTTGGGGAAAAATCCCGGGGCGGGGGCACTTAGACTGTGAGTCATCGGGTTGTCGCCAAGACGTGTATTTCCGTCCGGAAAATTTTACATTTATTTGCATGGCATTGCATTACATTTATGCCATTATTACACTGCATTGCATTACGGATTGATTCTGAGATGTTTTGGTGTTATACTTGTGACGGTTGGATTGGATTGTGATGATTGGACTGGATCGGAAATATTCGAATTTGACATATTTGGGTTTAGATTCTATACATAGGCGATGACAGATACTCGGTTGTGATTATATTGTGTTATGCTTGGTTGGTTTATTAGCTTATCTACTTTATTATCTGAATTGTGTTAACTATGCTTAGTCGGCCGATGATGCCTACCGATCTTGTTGTTTGTGCTGCACTTCCTGTATTCCTTTATGAATGCGAGTCCCGGGTCGGATCCACTTCTGTGACCCGTGGTTGATCGACATTTCAGCTTCTTCTCGAGTTTCCAGGGTGAGCTTGGCGTCCGCTGACCTTGAAGACTTTCCTATCATATGACCTATTCTTATTTCAGAGACATAGACATTTATATATTAGTATTCCAGACTGTATTATTCTCCTTAAAGACTCTTGTATTATTCAGACTAGACCCTGGGAGTGTTTATTGTCTTATGCACTTTCTACTACTTATATATATATATATATCCTGAGACTTATGTATTTATTCTATTCAGCTATTTTAAATTCATTCTTTCATGTATTTGTTCATTGTTGGGTTGAGGGTTCGCTAGGGTGAAAAGGTAAGTGCCCGCACGGTCTAACCAAAAATGGGTCGTGACAACAAGTCTCAAAATTCAAAAATTACACAAGTCTTTCTTCGAATAGAGCAATAGTGCCCACTTTAGCTAGGTTTTAGGTTTCAGTTGAAACCTTTAAGTAATTGGGAACTTAGTCTAAAAATTTGTTTTCTTTATTGGCTGAGCATCGGAGGTGGAGGAATTAGGCTTCCCAAATCCGTTTTCGACTAAGGCTGCACAAAGAAGAGGTAAACCCCTCTCCTTTCATTTATTTTTAGCATTTTTATGTGTTTTCTGTTTATTTATGTATGACTAGTGTGTGTTGGTGTTTATGTTAGTTTTAATTTGTGCTTATATGTTAGTTAGCTTGTCTGTCTAGTCCTTTATGATAGTTTATCTTTAGTTTATGGGCCTTATTTGTATGTTTATGTGCTTTTAACTTAGGTATTGCCTTGTTGAGTAGAGTTATTAGCGTGTTTATATGTTTGTTTAGCTAAATTGCTATTCATTTATGCCCTTATTAGATTTAATTTAGTTGTCAGCCGCCTATATGTCATTTATGTCTAATTTAGCATTGGTTTAACATAGTAGTGTGGTATGGCTGAATTAGTTTAGCCTAACCACTCTGATAAGCTTGAGTTAATGTTCACTTGTGACAAGTTGGCCTGTTTATGATTCCTCTTTAAAAAAATGGATGTCAAATTTTGTCGTTCTTTAGTATTTGCTTGTTAATTGAAATGTTAGCATATTTATAGTCTAGTTTAGTTGTTGTGCCAAACAAATATGTGCCAAATCAGATCATTTATGTCATCAGCATACCTACAAGTTTGTTTAAGTCTAGATATTGTCTGAGCCTTTGTTTGTTGGATATATGTTGGTTCATTATCATGATTAGAGGTGTATTCATGTATGATTATGCCTAGCTATATGCCATGAATATGTTTACAAACTCATTTGATGTTTCAATTACTATTTACTTACATGTCTATTAGCTTAAATATGGACCTATCTATGTTTTGATCTTAATGTTAGTATGTGCTCACCAAGATAACTCAATATGAAAGCCTACCTAGTCATTCAATTTAGGTATATCGGTTAACACATATAATGGTTACTTATGATACATGAAGGGTAATCTGAACTCCCATGTCTGCATATGGTTGAGGTATCTGGCCCAATCTTACTTAAAGATAGTATGCCCTATAGTGAAACCAAATTGGTATTCTTATGCCCATGTTGAGCAAAGTCTGAATTAAAATGAGTTTCTGCCTATTGTTTCTCTATGTGCTTGTCACTCAAACCTAGCCTAACAAATGATATCATGTACAAAATGTCTTAAATGCTTGAAGAATTAGCTCAGACAAAACAGTGAAATGTCAATGGTTAGCCATGCTATGTCTCCAAAGTGTTTCTTAGATTAAGGATGGTCTCCATGAAAAAATCTAGAATTGTGATGGTGTTAGCCTTGTCAAGTAGTCTGTCTTGAGTCTTGAATCTGCTACTTGCATCATTATATGCACTACTAAAAAAACGGAAAAAATCGTTGACAAAAACCGACGTCTAGCGTCGGTTTTTTTAACCAAACCGACGGAAACCGACATTTTCGTCCGTCGGTTTTAATAGCCTCCCTTTAAAAAGACGACCCGGTTTTCCGACGGGGAAAAATCGGTTACGTTGTCCCTTTTTTTTAAATATTTTTAAAAATTAAAAAAAAAAAAAACCCGGG
>NW_026724349.1:0-5256 GCF_029784015.1 Lycium ferocissimum
TAAAAAAATGTTTTGGGGAAAACGGGAAAAAAGGGCGACAAGGCCCGGGCTTACTCCGGTGCATGCACCCGTACTTGACTTGATATCATGGGACGGGGGATGCCGGACGGGGGTTGCAAAAGGCGACCCGAATCGTTCGGTGCTATGACTTACATGCTATGATATACTAGTATGCATGCTACTATGACATACTACTATGCTATGACACTTGATATACTACCCCCATGCTATGATACTAGAACAATGACATGACAAAAATTCTTTTTCTATGCATAAAAAGAAATACTCTTTTAAAAAAGGAAAAAAAGTGCATACCCGGGCCCCAAAAAGGGGTGTTTCTACCGGGTTCTTTTTATCTGGGACTATCCATGACTCCCCACGATATTGTTACTTATAATCTATTTTGTTTATTTTATTTTTTGTCTTACATATTTTCCCCATTCTGGCCCCCTTCGGGGGGTGCGTTTCGCGGGGGTCGGGGTCCGGGAGGACCCCTGGGAGTTCTCTCGGGATTTTTGCGGCGCCCCGGTTGTTTGGGAGCTGGGTTCCGGTATCTTTTGGTGTACATATTGGGGCCCCGGGTCCGCCCTCCAGTATTTTTTCATGTTTAGGGGTCGTGAGAGATATGTAGGGTAGCTTTGGTATCCCATTGCCCCTTTTGGTATGTATGCCCGAAAACTTACTAGTTTATGTTCCTAATTGTGCTATGCATGTTAATGCTAGTCAAAAAAAAAAAAAAAAACGGTGTGTTCTCGTGCTAAGAGCGGGGTTCGCTGGCCCAAAAAAGGGGTCGGGTGCCCTTCCCCCTAGAAGATCGGGGGGTGCAGAAGGGTTATAATTTCCATGCCCCTAAATTCAATTGCCATATGTAACTTTACTTGGCCCAAAGCCCAAAAATCGTTTCCTTAAAGAACCTGCATTTGTTCTTGGACTACCTCCTTACAACTCCCTTGCCTTTCTTCTCCCATCCCAAAATTAGACTTCTACACTTCTGTTCCATCTTGAACACGTTACCATTGTGTCGTCGCGTCACCAAACTTGAACTATTTAAATTATCTTTAACACCTAACCCCCTAGGTAGAAAAAAAATTTTTTTCAACCTCCCGTCCCTCAAAACCCAAACCCCTAAAGAAAAAGTAATATAAAGTCACCATACTTTTTCATGATTCGAGTAGTCACCGTTCAAATTCAATTCTTATGAAGTAATCCTCTAAAGGGTAATAATCCTTTATCTTAATCCTTGGTTTTCCATATTCTTTTGGAATCACCTTTTCATTAAAAACCCAAAAAGTCACTAAAACCCGCTCATGGGGGTAAATGTCCATACATCTTTTAAAATGTAACCCATCATGGAGGTACCGGTAAACCACGATCTTGAGCATCAAAAGTTTCCCACTTATAAACCCTTGAAACTAAACATTACTCTTAGCCAAAAAATCACATATACTACCCATATTATTTTCTCCAAATTAGGTGAAACAATTGATAACTCTCTAAGAAATTTAAAATATTCACCTGTCCATCGCTAGATTTATTAATATTAGTCGATCTTTTTTTTCCCCCAAGCCTACGATGTAGTCTAACTTTTCAATCAATTCTGGTCCTTTAGCATTCCTTTTTAAAGGAAATAGTCTTGTAAAATCAATAAGCTCTAGTTCAAAAAATCCCTTTTTCCATTCCCAAAAATATCAACGAAACCTTAAAAAACCCTTTATTAAAAGACTACACGACTATTCCATCGACTCAAACATCCAATAATTTTTGCTCGGCACATCCCCCTTTTGCTGTCCAGAACTTAGAATGATCATTCTATTTTCCTTTTTTTACATCCTCGCTCTTCAAATTTAAACAAGGATTTCACCCCATCCCAAAAACAGTCCCCTTCCCTCCTTATACCAAAATCTCTTTCTGTTTATAGGGTTTCAAAACTTCTCTTTATACCCCCTCAACTATTTGTCTTGTCCGATCAAGAGTCTCTGGTTTTCCTTTGTCTCGAATATTATACATGTCCCATTTCATTGCATCTCAAGAATCTTTATGTTCCGAAAAATCTCAGCGTAGTCTTCAAAACACAAATTTTCATTTTGGTTTTTTGCTAGCCAAAAGAGTTAAAATTTTTCGCTCTCTTCCCTTCTTTCTATTCCCTCCCTCCCTGGAGCAACTAGTTGAAGGTCGAGATCAGAAAACCTTGCCTGACTTATTCCTAGGGATATCCACAAAAGTCGAATCCCCCCCTCCTCAGTCCCAAAATCTTGAAATCAAAACTTCATCCCGTCCTCTTATTTCCCACCATACCCGCAACGTTAAATCCCTTATGAAAAAATTTCCCCAAACTGTCCTCCCATTAGAAAGAGATTAGGATAATGAAGTTTAGACCAGAGAATAACATCGTATGATAAGGAATAAAAGAATGAAAGTTTCTAAATGCCCCTTACCTCTCAAGGATGGGTACAAATGTCTACGTATTTTGCTTGACTCAATAGACATTGATCTTGTACTCTGAGACCGGTGAACCTTTTCCTTTTCCCAATTTCCCGCCCTGTTCCCTTTTAAATCAAGATGGAAAAGCTTTTTTTCTCTTCTTTTTCCCATAAAAACCCTAACCTAGGCCCCCCTTAAATGCCCCCGACCCGGGACGGGTATCAAAAACGGCCAACCTTTGGATTTTTCATTTCTCTCAATTCCCCTTTCCCCAAAATGAAAGCATCCCTTCTTACACCCTTTTACCTCGCAACCTTTTAAAATTTTCTTTTCTTTTAATGTGAACTCCCCACCCCATATCCCCTTTTTCCTCCCAAGTTCATCATTATCATGATCACCCTCGTATCTCTTTCCTCCATTTCCCCATCCTATAAGTCTCTTTTTAAATAAAAACTCTACGATTAGGGCACTCCCTTTCTCATGGCCAAGTTGACATTTAAAACATTGGATTGGCGTCCTCTCTTTTTGGGGAAACCCGGGGGTGGTTTGTCAACCTTTTCCCCAGTGTTCTTTACAAGGGGGTTCTTGGATTCTTTCTGGGGCCCGTTCTTTCCCAAATTTGGGGGAAATAGTTCCTTTTTCTTTTTTTTATTCCCGAAATCCATGGGTTGGCATTTATTTTTCTTGAGACCCTAATATCTTAATATCCCCAAAGGGTTTCTCCCCTGCTCCCCAAAAGTGGGTTATTTTTGGGGATAATGTCACCCTTTCACTCGAACCTGTCAAACATTAAATCTTCTCTTAAAATTTAAATTTTATCTTTAAAATTTGGGAAATCTAGTTTCTTCCCCCTTTTTTTTTTTTTCGGTAACCCTTCGGTTGTTCTTTTTTTTAGCGTTCGGTGATATACTTTTCGCTGGGTCCTTTTTTTCCCCCAAATAGGGTGGAAAGGGAAATCCCCAAAAATTTTTCTTCTTTCTCTTGGTTTCCATATGGGGTCCTTGAATTGAGCAAGTCGTAAGTCCCTTTTCCCTTAGACATTTTCATCAAAAATTCTATCCCGCATCACCCAATCAGAAACCTATAGGGGTCACTTCCCCCCTTTGAAGGGTTGGGGGGAGTAATCTTGATGGAATTGAGACTTTGTCCCTTTTTCCTGTTTGGGTTTCCATTAAATTTCCTAAAAATTTAAAACCTTGATGTCACGACCTTGGTCCCCTTCCTGCTTGGTACCCTCCCTACCCTGGAGTTGGACCTTTCCCTTCCCCATTCCCCGTAACCACCTTGTCTGGGCCCGGGGTTTTAAAATTGGGTTACCCGTTTATGCTCGCTACCATCTCCCCTCTTTGCTTGTTGGAGGGTTTTGGGGGTTCTTGGGTCTTTAGGTGTGGATATTTGGTGGGTTTTTGAAGGTGGTTTTGGGTTTGATCTTGTAGATTGGGTTGTTCCTTGGCCTATGGGAATGTTGTTTGGGGGGGTGAGGATGGTATTTAGAAGTTGTTTTTAAGGGTGTGTTGGGGAGTGGTTTTAAAATTGATGAAAGGTCCCGGGGTGACAATTTAAGTGAAGTGTTGGGGGCTCCCTTTTTCTCTGGTATGACACTCGGGGGAATAAGATCCCCCCTCACCCCCTGAATTTTTCCCCCCTCTTCAATTTTTCCTTCAACCTCCATCTACCCCTGTTCAATTTTGCAAATTATCCTCAACTAGTGTGATTTCCCCAGGGTAAGTTATGTTCCATCCTCGGCCACGGTACCTATTCAAACACTAACAAAATAACAAACTTTTTAGGTTAGTAAAATACCCAAAACCCCCCGTATCGCACCTTTAATTGCCTCCAAATTTAAACCCCCCCAAATATTTTTCTTGTATTATCGATTAGTCCGGGGGTTAAAAATGCTCTCTTATGGAATAGATTCTTGTTAGTAAGAAATACGAAACGAATTCAATATTATGAGTTGAACCCAAGTATCAATGAGGGTTTCAAAGGAAAAAAGAAATGAATTGGTATGAAAAAAGTGCGGTGTTATCCAAAAAAAGGAAAAATTCTTGATTCTTAGTTTAGAGACTCAAAAAACTAAGAAATTGGGTGCTTACGTAGAAATGGTTCAAACCTTTATGTGGGTGGCTTGGTGGTGGTCATAGGTGGATGGGGGGGTGCTGGGTTGTTGGAGTTGAGGTTGGACCCTGGGGTTTTTTGGGTTCGTAGGTGGCTTTGTTGATTTACATGGGTGGAGGATGTAGTGGGGGCGTATCTTGGCTTTGGGACGTGGGTTGGGTTTTTAGGTGCGTGGGGGGCGTTGGAAGGACTGAGTGGTCTTTTGGGTTTTTGGGTGGGGAGGGGTGTAGAACGTGGGTGGCTTTTTGGGCCTTATTTGAGATTACGTGGGTGGGAAAGGGTTTTTATGTGGCCCCCCGTTGGATGCGGCGCGGTAGTATTATTTATTGTTTTGGGGCGTGGGTGGGAACGTTGGGGGGGGCATGGATGAAAATTTGGGCCCACGTAGGTGTCACGAACCCAACCCGGGGGGCCGGGGGGCCCCGGGTCCCCAGGGCCCGTGCAATACTCTCTTATCCATGGGGGGTTGGGCCCAAAAGCAACATAGATACCTAAGCGGTATGGGACACTAGCCTAAAAGTAATATCATATTCTGGGATCCTAAGTATACTAGCGGACAAGGCTCAAAAAATTTTATACAACTAAACTAAAGGGGAAGGTCATGGAACATCGGCGTACGCCCCACCCTTTTTGGATGTAAACTTGTCCCCCTAATTACATCTCATAAATCTCTTAGAATGTTTTAAATTTCCAAAGATGTGGTACTCTCCCCTTCTT
>NW_026724350.1:0-5764 GCF_029784015.1 Lycium ferocissimum
AAAAAAATAAAATCTTTTTTGAATATAAAGGTGATTTATATGTCTCTTTTACAAACTCTCTTGAAAGATTGATTCTTTATAAAAGCATGTTTTGAATGATATGATGAATTAGTTTTACACTCTTGAAATCTATTACATGTTTCGATTAATGGTTAAAGTGCTTGAGGGGACAAGCCCACATTAAACCTTGATTATATTATCCTCTATATACGTATATGATATCATAATCGTTTTCTTCTATAAGAGATGATGGTTAATTGTTGGTATTGATGATTTTACAAAGGAACTATGACAAAGGAATCTTTTTTAAAGAAGTGGAAACGTTTTCAAGATTATCTATGAAATTATGGGTTTTCGTAATGGCATAATGAACTTTAATGCTATTTGATGGTGTGACTACTTTGAGACAAATTGTGAATCGGCTTCTATGCTATGAACTTTATTTGTGTGTTGGCCTAGCTACTCGGGAGGAAGGGTAGCCACTGGATCTAGTGTGACAATGCCTAGCCATTCGGGAGGAAGAGTGGCCACTTCCGGATTCACTACCTTAGGTGTGATTATGCCTAGCTATTCGGTAGGAAGGATAGCCACCGCTGAATTTCATATTCCAGTGTGGTGCGCTGTGGCAAGGGAACCTCTACGGTCACCCTTTCGATGTGCTTGATTCTTGGGCCTGTATTTGCATGTGTGATATTCTTATTTTCTCGTAGAATTGTTGTTGTTAATTATGATCAGTTGAAAGGCATATTTAAAGTTGCGCCTTGACAAGAGGCCTGTTAATCGGTTTTGATAATTCTTTTTGAGATACACAAACTGAATAACTGTTCTTACATTGGGTTCACATGATTTTCGGGGTGATTTTTCTTTATGTATTATTGTACTTTATTTTAATATTACTTGTTGTCCACTGAGGCACTCATGAGTACGAAGTACTCGAACCTCCTACCATTGTTATTTTTTTATGGTATGTTAGGTAATGGTGAAGAGCGGGTTCTTGATACTCCGGGCGTTTAGGAAGGACTTGCGGTTGCTTCTGATTTGGTGAGCCCACACATTCATTGGTGGGACACTCTATTTATTTAATTCGATTTATTTATATTAGTTTTCGGGCTGCGTCCCGATGGGTTAGACATTTATTCCTTATTCTTAGAAGCTCCTTAGTATACATTCGAATGTGGGTAGAAGAAGAGTTGTCGTTTAACTCTTTCAGGCACACTATCATGTTTTGAGTGAATTATTTAAATTATAAAGACTTCCCCTGATTTAATTCATATATTCGTGATTTGTTACATTTATTTTATAAACTGTTAGAGGTGACTATTGAACCTGGCACGTTCAAGTGTTATTATTGTGTCATTCAGGTTCTTTCGATGTTGTTCATGACATCGGATGCCGGTCACGTCTAGGGTGGGTTTTGGGGCGTGACAATAAACCTCTTCGATTACTTTAAGAATCATATCGAGCGGCAAGCTCGTTTAACGAATAACAAAACACAATTCGAACCCAATTGCTTCTTTCATAGTTCAGTCCACACCCTTCATAACATTATACTTATGTTTACCATATCTTTTTCCACCCAAAACATTACAAAGATAATCTCTAAACAGCCCATATGTTTTAATTCTTCAACTTTCACTTCCGAGTCCTAGTTTACATGTTTTCCTTTTTCACTTCATTCAATTAAAACATGAATAATCTTAACAACAATAGCCACAATATAGTCGAGGTTATATTCCATAATTTCCAGCCAATTAGAAACCATATTTACATCTTTAAAACAGTCCAATAAACGACAACAACAAAACTACGATTTTCAGAAGAAAAAAAATTAGGCAGCACTTTTCCTATATATTTCGCTTCCCCTCCAATTTAAATCAACACCAAAACAAAAAGAACAATATCAACAATAGAATATCCAAGTTATTCCATCAATTTGACCATAAAATACCCCAAGAACACAACCCCAAAGCAGTCCACAAGAAGACAACAACACCTAATGCTATTTCAACCACTATCTTCTAGTTTTCATTCAAACAACTCAACCAACACTTGAATAAACTTAAGCACAAGCAAAGAGATAATATACTTACCTTATACAACTACTGCAACTCGAAATCCAAGCATCCCTTAGTTCACAACAACCTTTAATGTCACCACAACACCATAGAAGCTTTATCCCTCACCTAAGCTAATCTTTAATGTAGATCTTGGATGAAAACACTTGGATTTGCTCTGGGATCTTCATGAACTTGGTAGAGACGGTTTTGGGAGAATTTAGAGAGAGTTTAGGGTGAGAGAGGGGTAAAAAAATGATTGAAAAAATAGATTTCCTATTATATATTTTCGATTTTCTTTGTTCACTCCGCGTCCTTTTATTCACTTCTTGCACATTCATAGTGTCTGTTCTTCCACGTAGTGTTCATCCTGTGGAATTATTTTAGAAGCTTGACTTTTCCATCAGTTTTTACGAATGGTCTCATTCCTAAGCTTACATTAACCAACTTACAATATGAACGACGCAAAAAATTTTTGAGGTTTAACATTCCCCCCCCCCCCTCGGTTAGGAATATTCGTCCTCGAATGTTAAAGTAATATCACAATTCGTCTTTATATCACTGGCGCTAACATTGCTCTCGTACACTCATTGGTTTCCATTCAACCTATGGCGCTGATCTTGCTTAATCTTTGTACCCAAGTCATAATTAACCTAATCGCCTTACATCTGTTGTCGCCTTCATTCCAATCGTTTACCTTTCATTATCTTATTAACTCACGATCATGATCTCGTCTTATAGGTTTCCGTCCTAGCCAATTATCCCTTTCCTCTAATAATCCTTCTCTTTCTTCGATCTCAGTCCGTAGTACTACATGTTGGCCGTAATGTAAAACTCTATTCGAGGTTTCCTTCTTCCTGACTTAGATTACTTTATTCAATTCAAACTTTTCTCTTTATTTTGCTTTCCCCATTTTCTACCTTGTACGAATCCTTTATTATTCTTACGTACGTACTTCTCGTCTCGACGTACTCTTACCTCGAGATTTCATCTACTTTACACTCAACAAAGTTTCGCTTTCCATAATTCCACTGTAACTCTTGTCCTTCACATTTCATGTCCCATTGAGCTAAATCTTTATTCTTTGTAATTTAAGTTCCCCTTGACTGAAGTTATCGTTGCAGTTCTGCTTTGTTATTTGCCCCATCATCATTCGTTACTGATAATTCATTGTTATGTCCTTTGTGATGTCCCACTTTTAAGCCATTACTATACATATTTCATAGATTGGAGATATCGTAGCCTTTAGTACCATCCATCGTTATGTAGAAGTTCCATTATATCCTGGCTTAACTTTTGGTGATTATACCCCTCATATGGTATTTCTTCCTTACTTTTCATGTAACATAATTGTTCCCGATGCCTTATCTTTCTTGATAATCACTTAACATCGATACCCATACTCTTTTGTTTTAGTATCTTGTATCTTTCTACTTCTAGGAACACTTCTATTTTCTTCTCCAATAATGAATCGAGTTGCGTTCGTATTCTTGTGGCTTATGGTTCCTTTAACTTATCATCCCAAAGTGTACGTTTCATCGTCACCCATTTCATATAACTTTGAATTCTTCATAGGCCATAATGCCATATATTCTATTACACCGTCATCCATACAAATCAAGACGTTTAAAAATGTTTCTTCCATTACTTCCATTCTCCTCATCCTTTTTCCATAACTTGGATTTATAATCTTTTTGCCATATCTTTATTATTATCGGTGTTTTCTTATACCCTATGTGATACCAATTGAATAGCTCCTAAGTATCCTCATAAGTAGTGTGAAGGGTGGAGTACTATCCGTTATCTTCCTTTTTATCATTACAATTATCATATGGGGACAACCACCTTTTCACTGAATCTACTTTGCGAACATTCTTGCCATAAAGTTTTTCTTGATTATTCCTTTCAACTTTCTTTCCGAACTTATGTTGCCATTATCCTTTGACTCATGACCCATATTATCCTTTTGAGTCCTTCGTTTCTCATTAGTAAGCACTTGTGGACATTTTTCGTATTGTATCGAATCTACACTGACATAACGTGGTAGCTCATCACACTACTTCTATTCTTGTGCCAATACTGTCATTCGTCAAGCCTTTCCATATTCCTCTCTCAATTCTCTCCTTAATACTCTTATCCTAGATCATCCTTGATCTTATTAGTACATTATCGTCATTTTATCCATGACTCTTCCAAATTTTCTTATATTCTGTCGGCATCCATTTGACATTTAGCAATATGTTTTCGTCATCTTACTCCTAACTATACAACCATTTCCTTGCATCCTTTTTCCTTAATTGCCACTCATAAAATAATTATTCCCCCAATTATCGTTAATTAAGTATAGGAAGTCCTATGTCTCACGATCGTCCCTTTAACCTACATCCTTTATTTACTCCAAATTCTCTTTCTTAAGTTAAAATCACCACTTACATTCGCGTTGTTATATCCCGTATTTTGTACATTGGGGCAATCCGGTTTAACTATGATAAGTTATGGACAAAACCATTCCGGGATACAAAGTCGGGACCTTTGACCTTCGATTTTATTTTAAGACATAAGTTGTTCATGAATTTGTTGGCATGGAACATTTAGGAAAATTTGGGACCAAAAGTGGAATAATTGGAAGTTGGAAATCATGCATTTTAGGCCATGTTGGCCGTGTGGTGTGGAAGTGGTTCCCCACATTTTGTGGCCAATTTTAATTGGTCCAACACATGTGTGGGCCATGGACACATGTATAATTCATGTGGAGCATAAAAGATGACTACTAAGTCATCTTCTCCTCATTCAACACTTAGAAAAAAAAAAAAAAAAAGAGAACCTTGGATGAACAACATAGGGGCATTCGGCCAAGACTCCAAAAATTGAAGTCCAAATTGAGCCATCACAAAAATATTTTCTTCAAGCAAATCCACTAATTGGAGGTCCCTAGGTAACGTGGAAGTGTTGTTGGAGCGAACAAATCATCCGTTTTGTCAATCGCAAGCCCTAGCCTAGTTGTGAAGATAAGAGGAAAAGGTAAGATTCAATCTTGTTTTATGTGTTATGAATGATGTGTGCATGTTGTAGTAGATGAAAATGGATGAAATTCATTTAAATATTGCATGTGGAAGTGAGCCGTGTGCATGGTGTGTTGGGCGTGTGTGTGTGTTGTGTTGTGTGGAAGTAATGAATTAATTCTAGTTAGCATGTTTTGATTGTTGTAGTGTGAGGAGAAGAATGAAAATCATGAAAGTTAGTTGAGGATGTGTTGGCCGAATATGGCTTGTGAAATGTAGCAAAGAATGGATTAATTCTATTTAGTATTTTGATTGTTATTGTTATGTGGATTCTATGTTGGAAATGAGAGTTTAATGACTCAAGATTGATGTTGTAATTGTATGTGATGATTTGGAGGATTGTGTGCATTCAATGTAATTTTTATAATTATGCGAATGACATTGTTAGAGTGTGGATTGTTGGTGCAAATCATGATTTGGAAGTGAGGAATGGGTTATGGTTGTGTTCTCGGGTTTGGGGCAGAATTCGGGTGAAGTGGGGTGTTGTTTGGGATGTTTGAAACATTGTATGAATTGTTTAAAATGTTCTTGAATATTGTTGGTATGGGTTCGGGTTAGTATTGGAATGTATGAGCGTTGATGTTGGCTTGAATGTAAGCCGTTGCATTGAATATTATGAATGTTGTTGGATTATGTAGAAAAAAGTAT
>NW_026724351.1:0-5414 GCF_029784015.1 Lycium ferocissimum
AAAAAAAAAAGAATGTATTGTTGTTATTCTTGTTGAACTTGGAAGATTATATATCGTATGGTGTGTTGGTTGGGATGTTTGGAATGTTGATTGGTTGGGCTGTTTGGAATATTGTATGGGCTGTCCGGAATATCCTCGAGTCATGTTTGAATATTCTCGGGTTGACACTTGAAGGCATGATTAGTGATGTTGGCTTGGTTGTATGTAGTTGGTTTGAATGTAAAAGAAACGTCGTCTAATCGTCTAGAAAGTAGTTACTAACATTAGAATGCGTTTTGAATCTCTTCGTGGTTTAATCGTAGTTCTTGACATCTTAATATAGGTTGAGATACTATTGGGCGGCGTATACGTGTTGTGTTGCGAGTAAACGCTAAAGGTATGTAAAGCTTACCCTTTCTTTCTTTTGGCAAGTCCTAGATGTAAGTATGATATGATATGAGCTTTGGGGAAATTCTACTTAAAGAGTTCGAAAGGTATGATTTATGATTCTTATTCACTTCTTGACGTTAGAACCCTCGGCGTGATCGAGCTATTACTCGAGTCTTTTATATGATTGAATAGTAAATGATGCGCTAAAGGTTCCTATTCTTAAAGGATTCTATAATGAATAATGTTCTAACTTTTTGTACAACGACTCGGATTAACTTAATACATGTCTATGATCCACAAGGCCTTATTTTGATATAGCTCATAATGATATTCAAGAATCTTTGAAACACGACTATCGATCACGATACTCGAGCGTTGATTAGTCTACTTATCTATTGAGTCTCAAAAGATGATTTATATGTATATGGTTACTCGCTCACTACGCTTGTACATATAAGTGCATCTTTCACTAAGTCCCGGAGCTAGGACATGTTCTCGTGCGCGGCCTCGGCTGCATTATTCACCGAGTCCTCGCTGGGGGGCGGGACACGTTATATGTATATGTATGATGATATGATGACATGATGCATGATATGATGATACGGGGATGGCGGCGGGGATGGCATATGATGACTTTATTCACCAAGTCCCTCACTAAAAAGGGCCGGGACCACGTTATATGTACATGTATATGATGATTTTATTTACCCGAATCCCTCGCTCGAGGGGCCGGGACACGTTATATATGCATATGTATGGGATGATTATCTAATTATGTCACCGAGTCCCATGATGGCCGGGTATGGTATATGATAATGATATGCATGACTTGCTTTACAGACACGGTACAGTAATTTCTTCGTGCAATATTTTGTCTCTAAATCTCTACTTCAGTTATGATGTTTCTTGATGTATTTCATGCTTTATATGTGGTACGTATTTACGTCTTGACCCCTCTCTTCGGGGGGGGGGGCTGCGTTTCATGGCCGCGGGTACGGATGCTTGATTTGATAATCCTTCCGCTTAAGATTTCTACTCGGCTGTCTTGGAGTGCTCGATTTGATAATCTTCCACCATTTCCTTTTGTTGTTGTTGAAAGAAGTGAAATAGTGAGGTGATTGGTGGACAAATCTCATACTGCATATTTGTCAATCTCAATTCCAGGGCTTTGATAAGTCTAGCATGTTGTAAGGATGCTTGTTCCACTTTTCTCTCAAATGTCTCAACTCTGCTCATCATCTTATTTTTTGTGTGAGCAACATTTTTTACGGAATTAGCAATATTGGTTAACACTTTATTTTGACAGATGGCATTTTCGGAGTTACCCGATTGATTGTTGCTTCTCATCGCTTGTTGGGTGGCTTTTCTCCGGGCGACCACCGGCCATTTTTGCTTTTGGATTTTTGGACCATGGCTTATACCATCTTTTTCAAAAGGTTGTTGTATTGGGAAATCAGGGGTATGACTGGAGCTTGAGGGGCTCATCATGAATATTTATGGTTTTGGTTCACTTGTGGTTGAGGGCTTGTGATGTGTGTTTAGGCTGGGTAGTGTTGGCCAATCTCGGGGTTTGTATGAAACAAGAAATTCATATTTTCCTGGACAACTAAGTGAACCAATAGATAAATCTCCATTTTCATACTGTTCTCCGAACTCTCTTTCAGAGTTTCTCCCTTTCTTCTTTTTCTTTGATTTGGCTTTGTTGAAATAACTTGTATGTTTTTCATCCTATTCAATTTCATCGTCAAGACATTCTTGACAATCACACTCAATAGTCCATGCGCGGTGTCCCATGAAAGGACATTTGAACACCACCGTACTGACACGACCATCATTATCGAACTCTTTTATCCAATCATGTTCATTCATGATTCCTGGGAGTTGCTAAGAGAATATTTCTAGGTCGACACGATTGTGTAGTCATAAGTAAGTTGGTACATCTGGAAGGAGAAGGTTGTTTTGTTCAATTTTTTGTGGTGAGAGTGGTCAAAACTTATGGAAATTATTTTGTCATGTTTTTGACAAAAGTGGGATTAGAGGATTGAAGTTGTTCAATAGGTTCTCTCAGTTTTTCAAAATTTGTGACCCATGAATCTGGAAGGACTTTGATAAATTCCTCCTTAGAGAGCTGCTTTGGGATTTGGGTGCACATGGCAGTTTCGTTGGTGGACCCTACTTTTAAGAGCAAAGCATTTCTCCCCTGGAAGAGAGAGATCCATAGCATGGTTCTGAACTCGCCATGCTATTTGATAATGTAGAGTAGCCTGAATATCTTCTTTAGCTTGTGGAGCACCTTGGATTTGGACTTGGATTTTTAAAGCATCCGTCACATATGGATCTTGCAGGGACATGTTGAAGTTTGGAAATATGTTGACAAAAGCGTCCCCGGTGGTGATAGTGACACGTGGTACCCAAATTCGCATGTTGGTATTCTTGATATCTGGTATCAAAAAGAGCAAGGCAAGCCACAACTGGTTGTCTTTTCTTAAATGATATGTCAACACAATTCTAACAGCCCCAAAATGGATATGGATAAAACAATGATTTTTCCACTGTCTAGGAAAATCATCCGGAATTCGTAAAGTGATAAATTGTTCCTCTTGAGTTGCATGAATGGGGCGCTGGTCAAGTTTTGAGGCACCGACGTATTCTTTAGCTCCATTAGGTTTTTGTCGGACCAGGGAACAGATTTGTGACCACGGGGAGCATGTCTTTTTCGCTAAAGAGGAATATGGATTTATGAGGGGTAGGTTGGTTGGAGACACTTTATTTTCATTAGGTAGGATATATACTTCATAAAGGTAATCATATTTACAGGAAAGTGTTTTAAAAAGAGTAGGAGACATATTTTATTTTTGCTAGGGATTCATAAGGGTTGGGCGAGGATGGAATTGACTCAGACATATTTTACTAAACTACCCCTCCCTCCAAAATGACGGACAGGCTCTGATACCACAAGAGGAATAAAGGATGAAGAAATATCAAGCAAGACAATAAGACCACAAGTACAATCATTTTCTTACATAGAGGACTGGGCTTCAACATCTATAAGGATGCCTTGCCACAAACCTAGCTTCAATATTCTGAAGGACGGCTTTCCAAGCTAGTCGAATAGTAAATTTGATCATAGATACCACAAGGAATATAATGATGCTATTAAAAATGCTTGTAAATATTGTTAATGCTCAAATGAAAATACAATAATGTTATTCGAAATAAGATTTGTAGTAAGCATAGCAATTTGCATAAAAGGGAACTTTAAATACCATTGAAAGTAAATTAAAAAAAATGTAATGGTTTGCATATAAGTAATAGATTTGAATTTGAACTTTGACTAAAATAGCATTAATAATATAGATGCAAACTAAATCTAGCTTTGCTTTCACAAGGATGTGAATTTCTTTCTCTTTAATTGTGTTAGTTTTAAAAATATGCATAATTTGATGAATCTTGAAGAAATGATTTATAAAAAAAAAGTCCTTGAATTCGTATTTGTGTATTAATAACATTTGGAAATTTAAGATACGACATGATTCTATTAACTCAAAATATATAGCTATGCTATTTGTAAATTAGTTATTCCAAGTGAATACATAAATATTAGATTATAAATAGTTTATCACAAAAATAAAAAAACCTATAGAAATAATTGTTAGTTTTCTTTTAAATTAACTCTTATCATACTAATCTAATAATTACACTAAGGTTCATCTAATCTAAACAAATAAAACAACTAAAGTGTTAGTCATATAATTGCAAATCAAATGCATAAAATAAATAATTAAAAAAATGAAATAGAAGAGTAAACAAAAATTGGTTTAAATGGGGTCAGCCCATTTTTAGGACTGCTGCCACTGTTCACTGCTGTTGGGCTGGCCCAGAGTTTGTTTTCCTTTTTTTTTTTTTTGCTGCGGACAGAGGAGGGATGACACAAAAGAGGTCCTGTTGGGCTTTTGGCCGACGCCAAATGCGGAAGGAGATGACGAGAGTCGCTTGGACTCGTATACGGACGTCACGCAAAAACGGTGAAAAGAAAAGAAGAGATTAGTATATGAACAATAAGGCTAAACACGTGAGAATACAAATTTGAACAACTCCATAGATTATATATATACTATGTATATTAAATGCATTTCATATGGTTATGTGATTATCATAACATAGCCAAGTTTTATCACATCGAGCAAGATTCAGGTTTTAGAGTCTTAAAGAAGGTAAGCACATACGACACTATCCAGATTTCTTAAAGTTATGAAAGACATAAGCCTTTGATGCAAAGAATCAGGAAGGAACTTAAGCTTGAAAATATTTAATAGTCGATCATTTGGAGTAATTGCCGATACAAAGAAATTGCAAACCATTCCCGAGATAATAGCATCTTTTTTGCTAATAGCATGATTCCATTCCCTTACTAGAGCATGAAAGTGATGGACCAAGTTAGGTGTTCTTCCATAGTATCACTAAATAGTAATATGTCATCCTGTTAGTGATGTGTGAAGGATGGGTTGAGATATCTTTATCATGGCCTTTTGGAACGGAGAGGGTGCAATTTTTAATCCGAATGGCATGACTTTCCATTGAAAATGGTGGTTGGGTATGCCAAAGTCTGTTTTTTGCTCTTTCTTTAGGGTGTATTCCCAATTGCCAAAACCCGAATTTAAGGTCAAACTTGAAAAAGTATTTAGCTTTGGCAAAGTGTGAGAAAAGGGTGAGTTTATTTGGGATAGCGAATTTATCATCTTCGAGGAAATGGTTAAGAGGTTGATAGTTTATGACTAATCTGAGTTTACCTCTTGTTTGTTCCGCTCGTTTGTTGACATATAACGCTTCACACGCCCATTGTAAATCAGATGGCTAGATAAGTCCAAACTCGAAGAGCTCTTCGCATTTTTTTTTTGCAATCCGGAGATGTTCTGGATTCGTGCCGGAGTGACTTGCCTTCGTTGGATTAATTCTTTCATTTTTCTTGAAAGGGAGTGTAATGAAAAACTCTTCATTAAGCCATAACATATTTTTGCTTTTCTTCAAAATCCGGGATTCGTGAA
>NW_026724352.1:0-5289 GCF_029784015.1 Lycium ferocissimum
TTTTCAAATGTTTTGACACGAAATTTTTTAGATAAAAGTATATGATAAGCAAGCTGACCTTCAAAAGGCCTTAGGGGTAGGGAATTATCCTTTTCTCCTATATGATCTTTGGTCTCCCGTTGTTATTGCTCTATGTTACATGTTTCATTGTATTATTTCCATGGCTTACATACTTTTACCGCTTACCCCCCATTTCCGGGGGCTCTCGTACCCGGGCCCGACGGGTTGACGGGCTCGACCCCTAGGAGCTTTTTGGCCACATTAAAAACGCCTCGGTTTTCCCGGGAGCTACTATTTTTGGGTACTACTCTTATGTATATATTTGAAACACGATGGGTCACTTGTAATCACTGTATTTTGTTTAGAGGCCCCGTAAGAGGAATATGTCGGTGGGATGTTAACCTAGTTGTCTTTTGGGGTATTGGTACTTGATCTTTGCTTCTCTTTCCCCGTACCCATTTCGGCGATGTTGGGGAAAAAAAAAAGTCCCGGTGTTCTACGTCCACTTAGTAATAAGAACAGGATACATGGCTGTAAGTCTCTGCATATATCGGTACTGCCGCGCGTCCCTAGTCGGGTCGTGACATGCCGTGTCATGGCGTCAGATAGGTGGCGACCACGTTCTCATTCACGGGTCCTAAGTGGACCGTATTTGATATGTGATGATGTATGATGATATGATGAGTTTGATCACCGATGATGAGGCAAATCACATCGGTTAATGTCATTCCATGTGACAGTTATGATGCGTTCGGTATGAGTATGTATGATACGTGTGTGCCGGATGTAAGTACTTGGGTAGTTGGGTTATTACGACTTTACTTTTCGCCTCCCTACTTTGGTTATGGCCTCATTTGATGTATCTTTGTACTTCACATGCTCGGTACATATTTAAATGCGACCCCCTTTTCTTCGGGGGTTGCGTTTCGTACCACGCGGTACCCACGGATGAGTAGGTGATGTTGCGAGAAGATGCTCCGGGATTGGCGAGCTCCGTTTTCCTCGGTCTTTGCCGAGTCGAGTGCTTTGTATGGTGTTCGAAGTTATGATAGAGACTTTGCGGAACGGTGTCGAGTGTATTGATATGTCGGGTACGTTTTGTAAGCGGCTACGTAAGCCGGTGTGTTTGTATGCATTATGCTACCGATGTGTTTGGCAAGCGGCTATATAGAAGCTAATCGTTATACCTTATATTACGGTTTTCATACGATTGCGGATTTTATTTGGTTTGAAAAAAAAACGAAAGCATGTTTGTTTTTACGAAAAATTTTCATTTCGTGCGTATGTTATGTTTTGTGGACGGTATGGTTGTGAGTGTTACGTTAGTCGGAGGGTTCGCTCGGCCTAGGTAAGGGTCGGGTGCCCATCATACCCTATCGGAAGTAGGGTGTGACAGATTATGTCCCGTATTTTTGTACATTGGGATATTTTAAGCTAATCGCGACAAGTTAAGGACAAAGACAATTTTGGGATACGAGGTAGAGACTTTTAACCTCTCGATTTTTGTGTTAATGCACAAGTTGCTTATAAATTTTAATTGGCATGGAAATATTAATGGAGATTGGGGTTAATTAACCATGATTAGATTATTAAGTGGGGATTAGGGATTATTTTAATGTTAAACTAATGTTAATTAAGCCATAAGTGGCCGTGTGGGCCCCACCCATGGCTTGGCCAAATTTGATTGGCTCAAGCCATGAGTGGGACATGTGTCCACATTGTAGAAATCATATTTAAGGCAATTTGATGACTAATGAAGTCATTCTTAATCTTTCAACTTGAGAAAACTTAGAGATAGAGAGAACATGGCTCTCGGCCATGGTTGATTTTCTTGCAAGCTTGTGATCTTGATCCCAATTAATTTTCAAGGTGCTCTAGCTGAATTGGAAGGACAATTGTGATGTGAAAGTGTTCATTAAGGCAACAAGAACAAGTGTTATTTCAAATTGCAATTCTAGCCGTTGAAGGGTCAAGTGTTAAGGTAAGAATTGATCACTTCCTATATGTTTTAGGGTGAGTTTGGATGCGTTGTGAACATATATAAACGTGAATTGGATGTGTAAAAAAATTGTGTATGTTGATGTTGGAAAGTTTGTCAAGAGTCGTTTTTAGGAGAAAAATGATGGATTGATTTTACTTAGAATTTTTGATTGTTATTGTCATGGATTCTATGGTGAGAATGAGGATATTTGATGGTTAAAATTGAAGTTAAATTGTTTGTGGGCTGTTGTAAGTTAATATGGTGTTAGTATAGTTTCTTGCATCTAAATGGATAATGTTGTTAACGTGTGGTTGTTGGAATAGTTCATGAATTTGGATGAAAAGAATGTGTTGTTGTTGTTCTTGTTGAGCTTGGAAGATTATAGGTTGTATTGTGTGTTGGTTGGGCTGTTTTGGAGTGTTGTACGGGCTGTCCGGAGTGTCCTCGAGTCACGTTTGGATAGTCTCGGGTTGATACTTGAATGCATGATTAGTGATGTTGGCTTGGTTGTATGTAGTTGGTTTGGATATAAGCGAAACATCGTCTAATTATCTCGAAAGGAATTATTAACGTTAGGTTACGTTTTGAATCTCTTCGTAGTTTAATCGTAGTTTTTGACGTCTTAATATAGGTTGAGACACTATTGGGCAGCGTATATGTGTTGTGTTGCGAGTAAACGCTAAAGGTATGTAAAGCCTATCCTTTCTTTCTTTTTGGCATGTCCTAGATGTAAGTATGAAACGATATGAGCTTTGGGGTAATTGTTCATAAGTTCCGAGCATGTATTATGATTCTTATTCACTTCTTGATATTAGAATTCTTAAAATAGTCAAGCTACGCCTCGAGCTTTCTATATGATCGGATAGTAAATGATTCATGAAAGTTTCTATTCGAAAAACTCTATAATGACTAATGACCTTAACTTTATAAGCTGTCTCGTATTAATTTGATACATGGCTATGACCCCTGAGGCTTTATTTTGATAATGTTCATAATGATATTCAAAGAGTACTGAGTATGACTATTATCCTAATACTCGAGCATTGATTAGTCTACTTATCTATTGAGTCTCAAAAGATGAATTATATGCGGATGGTTACTCACTTCCTCTGCTCGTGCATACTTGCATTACATCTTTCGAGTCCGGGCCAGGACACGTTCTCGTGCACGGATCCACTGCATTGTTCATCGAGTCCCTCGCTAGAGGGCGGGACACGTATATGTATATGTATATGATATATGATGACATGATGATATGATGATACGGGGATGGCAGCCGGGATGGCATATGATGACTTTATTCACCGAGTCCCTCACTAGAGGGCGACACGTTATATATACATATGTACAGGATGACTATCTACTTATGTCACTCAGTCCCATAACGGGTTGGGTATGATATTGACACGCATGATTTATGTTTCAAAGGCAAGCCTTGTGGTTTTCTGGTTATTGTACTAGTTTTCTATACTCCTTATTTCAGTATGATCCTGTTTACTGTATTTCATGCTTTACATACTCGAGTACATATTCAAATGCGATCCCGCTTTCTTCAGTGCGTTTCATCCGCAGTCTACGGGATACTCGCTTCGGTGACCCGCCAGCTTAGGATTTCAATTCAGCCATATTGGAGTGCTCCATTGTCCCGGAGCTTAGATTTTGTACGAATCCTCTTATTGTATATATGTGTTTATCCGGGGGTACGGCGGGGCCACCGTCGTCATATGTTCTTGTTGTCACTCTTGGGGTACGTAGACGTATGTGTGGGTTGTATATAGTTCTTGTTCGGTTGTGTACGTATGACTTATGTTTTGGGGCGTTCCCGTTCGTAGTGGCGACCTTGTCGGCTTGCGTAGATATATATATATATATATATATATATATATATATATATATATATATATATATATATATATATATATATATATATATATATATATATATATATATATATATATATATATGTCGTGTGTTATGTTAGCCTTGTTGGCTCGTGTATGGGGACGTTCCCTATATTATGACGGCCTTGCCGGCTTGTGTGCGATGTTATCTGTTAATGTTGTAACTCCCCAGGAGACAGGTTGTGTGATATATATATCTTGACAGTTTTGAGACGATGTCTTGCTTTTTAATATATGAGTTCCTTATTATGCTAGTTGTGGATTGATTATAGTTAATAGGTGTGTATATGAGTGTCCAGCTCGGGCACTAGTCACGGCCTACGGGGTTGGGTCGTGACACGGCCACATGAATAGCAACCCTCTGAACCCAATCTACGTTGACCCCAATGTAACTTTCCATACTGGGAACATCGTGGCACGGGTGGCCTCGCCTGACCCGAATCACCTCTAAACTAAAATCCCGAAAAGCTCTGACTCGGCCCGGGATAAGTAGATCCATCAAATCTCTGGCCTGAAAATCGTGGAGGCGCACTAATCATAGTATGGCCTAAATGCCTCGAAAATTACTGTCTGTGCCCGCCTCTATACTCACTCATCGGACCCGAAGATCTAGCCCTCTTGTTATGCCCTCTATCATGCTCACGCTCACTTTGTTGTTGTAGGCTTTCTTCTAAATTTTGAGCATGGGCTTGAATGTACGAGATGCCGCTTTTCTCTCGTCACCGTCTTGCCCTTTGGGCCGCTATAGCCTTTCTTTCAGCATTTCAAATACACAACACATGGTTAAGAAACAAGAAGTTCTTACATCATAGCTCTATCGCACGATTCTATGAAGAAAGAAGGTCATTCATTCCTAAAATGTCCCATGACTTCTTGTTTATACGATGGCGCGCAACACACCCATAATCAAAACTCCTTGCTGAACACACGCTCGTAGACACACACGCTAGGACTCCGAATCGCTTTGATACCACTTTGGTCACGACCAACCAGGAGGGCCCCGACGAGCGCCGGTGCCCCGCCGAGCACCCCTTAACATACTTTCATATCTCATCTAGGTGAGCCACATAGTTAAATCATGCTTTTCAATCATCATCATTCTAATCTCATTGGGCAACAACACATCTATATCATCATTAACAACTATGCCCATCTAAGTGTACACAAGCCGAAAAGGCTATCAAAATAATAACCCAAAATATAGGCCGACAAGGCCGAACATATCTAACCATATAGACATGTCTACGAGCCTCTAAGAAGGGTACGTCATATCATAACATATGGGCGGGACAGGACCCCACCGTGCCCATGAATATGTATACAATAGAATCTATACCAAAAGCTGTAGCTCCGAATGAAGTGGAGCTCCGCTATGTAGTCCCTGAGAAATGTAGCTATAGATCAAAT
>NW_026724353.1:0-18646 GCF_029784015.1 Lycium ferocissimum
TTTTTAATACACTTTATAGACTCATTAGCATGGTCATGTAGTATGGCACTTGTCCATAGCCTCATTTTCTACACATAAAATATTATTTCCAATCATTGTCGTCACACTTCTCTATCTTAAATCATTTTCGGACTTCACCCTTTTATACACTGAGCTCTTGATTTGCATGCTTGAATATGACCAAATCCTTCGTGCTCGGGTAAATTTTCTCATATTGGATGGTTCAATCTACTATTTCAAAAATATGGGGTATTATAGCTTGGACCGTATTTCATTCAAATAAATGTTGAACCTCGACGAAACTTATTTTCGTCGATTTATTTAACTTCTAATCCTTACGATACATCTATACCATCACTCTAATCACCTATAAGCTTGGGGCATAATCACGTTTCCGTTACTAATGTCATTTAACTCACACGCTTTCCAATGCATGAAAACATGGGATGTAACACCTCTAAATACGTTATTTGAGCTAACGCATCAATAGGTAATATTATAAGGGGGATGTAACACCTCTAAATACGTTATTTGAGCAAACTCATCAATAGGTAATATTATAAGAAGCAGGAAATACCATCATCATATGCCTTATATGAGAAGCCAAGAATCAGGACATGAACATGATCATATTTAAATAGACTGAGAAAACTTAAGCAAATTCTAACTTCTAAGAGTAGAGTAACTTTGAAGAATCATTTGTACACATTACATTTCATTCGGATTCGTGCAAAAGAAGGAACAGGTAAGCCTTACATTCCTTGTATTGTCCTACCCAAGTACAAGCTAAGCTTAACCCGCAAATCGTCTACAACGGAGGAAACAATACTATCGTCACTATGCGAGTGTCATAACTATCGTATTTGAAGGGTACAGTTTATTCTATAAAAAATTTGGCAACAAATCCCCTATTTTCTTAACTTACCTCAAGTTCAAGACAATCAGAAAACAACCCACACAACAATAATTGTTTTAACAATCCTTCTAAACAGCTCAATAATGTTACATCCCGTGTTTTCATGCGTTGGAAAACGTGTGAGTTAAATGACATTAGTAATGGAAGCGAGGCTATCCCTCGAGCTTATAGGTGGTTAGAGTGATGTTACACATGTATCATAAGGATTTGAAGTTAAACCAATCGAAGAAAATAGGTTTTGTCGAGGTTCGAAATTTATTTGAATGAAATACGGTCCAAGCTATAATATCCCATATTTTGGACCAGGAAGTTGAACTATCCAACATGATCAAATTTATCCGAGTCCGGAGAATTTAGTTATATTCAAGCATGAAAATCAAGAACTTAGTGTATACGAGGAATAAAGTCCCGAAATGATTTAAGATGGAAGAGTGTGACGACGATGATTGCAAATAATATTTTATGTGTGGCAAATGAGGATATGGACTAGTGACATATCACAGAAGTATAAAATGAGTAAATAAGATGTGCTAAAAATGATTAATATTTAAGTGAATTGAGATCAAGAAATTAGTTATGTGGATAATTGGTTAAATATTAGAACAAAGTGGGAGACTATAGAATTAATTATGATATTAATTAAGATGACATGGATAAATGTCGATGGTGGGCTGCCACATGATATTATGTGAGCCAACAATGGTATTAAGTGCCTCCACATGGCATTATTTTAGCCAAGGGTGGAATTTATGGTAATGAATGAGTCATAGGCATTTTAATTGGCATAGTGACATATGGAAAGAAGCTATAGCGGCAATTAAGAGGTCTAAAAATTAAGAGGTCCAAAAGTGTTATATTGTTGCAAAATTACCTTGGAACGAATCCAAAAGTATTGCACAGACCAGAAACGTTAATAAGGTCTTGTGTACAACAATTAGTTTTTATCATGAGAATTATTAGCAAGAGGCAGCAACATGGTGTTATATCTTAAACAGGAAACGTAAAATTCTTCTTAAGAATAATATTCGGGTTTTGCCCACCGCTTCTATCTCGTTGTTCCGTTTGTCGCGTGGTTTAATTCGGGCTTTCTTCAAAGTGAAGTAAGATGGAAGGAGAATAGTCCTTGGCATATAAGGTAAGGAATCCTCTCTACAGATGTATTTGAGTTATCCGAGTCGTATCTACGTTGCTAAATAAAAGAATTACGAAAACTATATCGGAAATCGGATGAATTGTTATTGTTATCATGTGGGCTGTTTGGTGGTTGTTATGAATTGTTTTGTGGGCTGGAATATCATGGGATTGGCTGTAGTTGTTGTTGTTACGTTTGTTGTGATACTATGTATATACGGAAATAAAGAAGTGTATACAAGCATCGGTATAGGAATATATATATCGGGCTGTTTTGGAAGTGATTTAAGAATGGATTTGATTTCATTTGGATATGTATTTGTTGATATTATTGTGATTTAAGATATGGATTTGATTTCAGTTTTTGGATATCGTTATTTGTGACTAAGATATTATTATTGGCATGTTTGTTGTTGGTAGATTGAAGCCCGAGTAAGATTGATATTTTGGCTATCCCTTCTTTCTTTTTGGCTTGAATTACATAAATGAGCAAACGATGAATATACATTACGCCAATGAATTCTAGTTCTCAGCGATACTTGACATGGCGTATTGTCTTTGATTCTCAAGTGTCGGTTCATTCTAATTATTCTATTGAGTCCCAGATGATGATTTAGTTTGCATATGGTTGCTCATGATATTCTAATCGTGCATGCCGTTAATATGTCATTCATCGAGTCCCGGGCCGGGTACGTATTCGTGCACAGTTTCATTGCATTGTTCCCGAGTCCCTCGCTGGGGGCGGTACGATATATATGATTATTTCACCGAGTCCCTCACTAGAGGGCCGGGTACCGTATATATTTATATTTCACCGAGTCCGCTTACTAAAGGTCGGGTACGGTATATATTTACATTTCTAGTGGCCTTTGGGCTACTTACATGGTTATTCTGCGCTTTCGGGGCTATTCATATTACAAGTGGTTTCTCATACTTTCATTATGGCTTATGTCTCATTCTTTATGATTACACGGTGCCTTCACATACTCGGTACATTGTTCGTCACCGTGTCCATGCCTAGGGGACGTGTTCATGAGACACGGTCCCAGTTATTTTGCGGTGTAAAAGTATTCACTAGGATGGTTGGGTATACCGGGATCGGGCAAACTCTATTTTAGAGCGCGGTGCGAAGTCATTATGGTTATCATGTGTGTGTACGGGTATGTCGGGGCCACGTCCGATTCATATGATTCAAGTATTTACTCTTAGAGACTTTACAAATCGAGTGTCTCGTGGTTAGTATGTTAAGATGTCATGCGTTGAATAAAGCGACTATGTAGGCCGATATGTCACTTGACTTAATCGGTTTTTGATTAATGAGTATCGTTCGCAAATTTCTATGGTTTGACGGAAAAGTACTTTATTACATTTCCAATTATTTTTATATGTCGAGTTTCATTATGTGAATAAAAGGGTTCGCTCGCTCTAAGTAAGAGTTGGGTGCCCATCATGCCAGGTAGATTGGGGTGTGACAAGGTATGTATCGAAAGTTCGTCCTGGGGTTGTCCGTAAAGTCGTGTCTAGTAGTAGTCTTGTTTATGGTGTGTTGCACGCCACATTTATAAACAGGAGGCTACAGGGCATTTAGGATGGTTACTTTTCTTTCATATCTAAGATCGTGCGATAGAGCCAAGCTATAAGAAATGAGATTCCTTATACTAACCCTTGATTTCAGTAGAAGAACGATATCGACAAAAGAAAGTGATTGATGATACTGAAAGTTACAGAAGTAAGTCACTTCGTTAAGGCTACGTTATCAGAATATGTATTTATATGATAATGGATTGATTGTCATAGACGTAAGTCAGTGTTCGTACAATAGAGGAATTGATTAAACGTATCTCTTGATGATAAGTTCAGTTATAAGTTTGTGAACTAAATAAATTGAATGAATCAGTACAAAAGTAAGCAACAGCACGAAAGATGTACGTTAGTAGGGTAAGAATATTGAGGTATGATTGAAATGTAAAGCTGAAGAATGAAAGGGAAAGTAAATAGGAAGGTATAACAGGGCAGATCGCTAAAGGATCAGGTACAACTCGAGGTGTGATATATGAGGTAGGTTTCGACATCTTTGTACTTTTACTTAAAATTGGGAGCCCTGTGTGGCTGAGATATGTCATATATATATATTAGCCCACGCGAGGCATTGTTGGTATTTATTGCGTAAGGTTTTGGATAGTAAAGAAATATAGAGAAACTCGCCGAAATATTCCTTTAATTTAAAGGAGATAAGATATCAGCTTGTAATATGTCCTAACGGGAAAAGATGTTGTGAAAAAAGTAATGGCAAGACGGGATTAAGTTAGGAGTATCGTTGACGACTACAAGAGATGAGTTAAATGATGTTGAATTGATAGTAACAATAAAAGATCGACATCGATATGGTAAAGAGAAATATTAGAGTAAATTAGAGAGGTTGGTAGTACAAAAACATGACATACAAGAGATTGGATGGGTAAGTACAAGTAAAATACGACAAGTCTATTAGCAAAAAAAAAGTAACAGCATGACTGAGATAGGGGTACGAGATACGAAGGGTTATAACGAATGTAAATACATTGGTAAGACAACTTATGTGGTAAGTGTAATAGGGCTGATCAGAAAGAGTAACAAGTCTTATGCTTACTCACGAGGTTTATTCTATTTTATAAGCAGGCTTGCGAATGAGATCAGGAAGTGGCACTCTATAGAGTTGATTATGATCAGGATATAATGAGAACATAGCAAGAACTCGTAATACAAAGTAAGTAAAGTATAGCGAGGAAACGACTAAAGAGGTACATGTTCTATATGAATAAAGAGTGAATGCAAGTGTTAAACCAATCCCGAGCCATGAGGGATAGATAAGAAAGCTTATAAGACCTTGTTAGGGAAAGTCCAGATAGAGGTTTCGGTAAAATCATCATGATCATATATGATAGCAGCAAACGGAAAAAAGAAGTCAACTTGAAAAAGAAATCGTAGAAAAGTGATATGGCAATATATATATATATATATATATATATATATATATATATATACGAGTTGTTATATCCCGTATTTTGAGCAACGGGACAACTTGGGTGAATTACGATAAGTGAGAACAAGACTACCCCGAGAAGTGAAGTAGAGACTTTTGTGTGTCTTAAAGACTTAAGATGTGTATGATTTTAATGTCATGAAAATGTTTTATTTCATTTTTGGTAAGTATGCTAATTTTGGAAAGTTGAAAATTAAAATAAAAATAAAAATAAGGGACTAAGGTGGCCGGCCATTTAGTAGTGGGCCATGGCCACATGGATTTATTTCATGTGGAGATTTAAAAGATGACTAATAAGTCATCTTCCTCACTTTGGTTTCTAGAAAAATCAAGAAAAGAATTGGAGAAGAGAAATAGAGGGGTATTCGGCCCTCTCTTGCAAATTCAAGACAAGAATTTAGCCATCAAAAAAAATAAATTCTTTAAAGTAAAACTTGCTAATTCAAGGGTGCTAAGTAACGTGGAGTCGTTGTTTCGGACAATAGTTTGCTCGTTTTCTCTATCTACCAACTTTGGTCAAGTTAAGAAGTTTGAAGAAGAAAGGTGAGTTTTAATCTTGTTTTATGTGTTATACATGGTTTAGATATGTTGTAGTATGCTAAAAAGGAAGAAATTCATGATAGAAATGATGTTGAGGTTGGGCCGTGAATATGAGGTCTTGGTGTGTGTGTGTGAGTTGGAGTAAGTAAGGTATTAATGTTAATTAGCATGATTCGAATGTTGTGGGGTGAAAGAATGAAAATCATCTTTGTGTGTAGTTATGGTGTTGGCCGAATGGCCCTCCTTTGTGTAGTTGAGAATGAACAAATCGTCGCTAGCATTTTCGTTATCGTCGTTATGGATTTTATGAGGAAAAAATGCAAGTATAATGACTCAAAATAATGTTAGGTTGGTTATGAGATGATTTGGAAGTTTATGTGAATTTTATGTAATTTTTGTATTTATGAGTATGGCATGATTAGTGGGTGGTCTAATGGTGTAAATTATGAATTTGGAAGAGAATAATGGGTTTGATGTTGTTTTCGGGTTTGGAGACAGTTTCGGGTGAGTTGGAACAATGTTTGGGTTGTTTGAAATATTGTATGAATTGCTTAAAGTGTTCTTGTATATGGTTTGAATGGATTTGGATTGGTAATCGAACGTATAAACGTTGATATTAGTTTGAACGTAAGTGGTCGAAATGAGTATATTATGAATGTTGTTGGAATATTATGTATGTTGTTAAAGTCATGTAGAAAGAACTAGTAATGTTGGAATGCATTGTGAATTGATTATTGATGTTGTTGGTTTGGTTGTTGTTGAAAATTAGCCGAGTTGAAATCTCGGGGTTGGTGTATTTACAGGGGAAATGCTGCCGAAATTTCTGTAGAATTTAATGTTCGCTTGGAATTGAATGCCTAAATGCTTATGGCTAATGTTTATATATTTGGCGTTATGTAGATCTTGGAGCTCCCGAGAGTTGAGACTTGACTTAGCTTGCGAGCGGACAAGGTATGTAAGGCGTCACTTTCTCTTCTTTGGCATGTCTTAGTACTACTAGGCTATGACCCGAGCCTCGGGGTAATCCCACTCTTAGAATCCGAGCTTAGATACGTACTTTATTCGATCCTAAAGACCTACTCCTTAATGTAACCAAACTAAGATTCTTATGTTTTCAAATGATTGAATTTCAAAAGGCTTATAAAGAATTTCACTACTAAAAGGTCCCGAACTTCAAACGCCCGTAACTTTTGCATACGAGCTCGGAACGCCCCAAAACATAATAGGAAGTTCATAAGACATAACTTTCCCCTAACTCTCGTAGTCGGGCTCGGATGGGGGTCGGAACCCGTTCGTGGGGCCCGCGGGTTTTCTATGCTATCCTTAATGACTTTCGGGAAAAATTTAATACTATTTTCGCTTTGACTTCCGCATATGGATCTCTTGCTTACTTGATGATTTATGATTATGATTTTATGCATATTATTGTCCTCACGACTTTGCTCGTGCATATGGTTCGTACATTTTCACCGAGATCCGGGCCGGTTATGTTCGTGCGCACTTTGATATATTCCGGAGTATGATGTGTTCCGGTACGCCGAGTCACCTTTGGCCGGGTACCGTGTATGTTTGGCGTTACGGGGGGTACGGCTCTATGATGTGATATGATATGTCGGGTGTCGGAGATTTGAAACCTTCTGGAGTATGATGTGGTATGGCGCCATCGACAGGCGGGCGACCATCGTTCTAAGAGCCTATGCATGATTTATGTTTTTGATAAATATTTTGATATTTTGCATATCATATCTATTTTAACGTAATTTGTTATTATGATTATCGTATTTACGCTTTACATACTCGGTACATATTCCGTACCGACCCGCTTTTCTTCGGGGGCCGCGTTTCATGCCCGTGTGTACAGACGCCGACCTTCACAGGATCCACCGTCTAGGACACCCGTTCGCTTTCCGAGAGTGCTCCTTCGTCCGAGCCTATATTTGGTATATATACTTTTTACGATGCATATGTACACATTTATTCAGGGGTACGACGGGGCCCTGTCCCGTTATATGATTTTGTTACTCTGTTTAGAGGTTTGTGGACATGTCTGTGGGTGTGGCTATATCTGTACAGCTATGTGTGTGTGTTGTATGTTTTGGGCGGTCCACCCGCCACGGCAGCCTAGTCGGCTTGCCTTTGTATATTTTGAGATTCTGTACGTTTGACAGCCTAACCGGCTTATGCTACTTATGTTGACTATTATGCGATATCTGAGGCTATATGTGATTAATTATAATTATGCGAGTTAATATGCTAATTCTGGGTGTCGGGTACGTATAAGTGTCCAATTCGAACATTAGTCACGGCCTACGGGGTTGGGTCGTGACACGAGTGATATCTTTGGCTGGATGTAAAAGACCAAGACTATGGAAAGATGAATAACGAAATAGAACGATTGTTAGGAAAAGGATAAGAGGGGATGATTAGAATGAACAAAATAAGTTTTTGTACGCGAAGAATGGGCGGTATAGAAGTAATATATTCTAAAGGACAAAAAAGTACTGAGTTAAGAATAGGGTTCCTTGCACGAGAAATGAAGGATTGATTATAAAACGGGAGATAATATGATAAATTGAGGAGGAAAGAATGTAAAGGAATAAGTATGGGTATAGAAAGTAAAGGAAATATACGAAATACGCACGCTTAAGAAGTAGTCGTATTATGAGAAAAGAAAGAGGCATCTCCTACGAATATCCTATACCAAGATAGAATGAGTAAAGTATATAAAGGAATAAGTTGGAAAGAAAAATGTGGCCATGAGTTATGAGTTTACCGTACAACGATAAAGCAATAAAGCAAGGCTATAATCAATGACAATACGATATGATTATGATTTGGTTTTGAAATCAATGTTGAGTGAAACACAAGAGTAGAAAAGAGTATGAGGCATAAGGATTATTAGTTGCGCATGAGACTTAGATCCTTGAAAACAAAGATGGCGGGTTTAAGGAAAATGCATTTACGGTTGCTATAAGTCGATTACGGGAAAGAAAGGAATAACTTGAGATGGGAAAAAAAGGGGAGGATGACGCTATAAGTGAACTCTGAGTATCGAAGAATGGGATAAGTGACGTTACATGGATGGTAGGGATAGCTAGACATACTACTATTTCGAGCATCCCTATAGGACAGAAGTTGTTAATTGGAGCGGATGTAGACATTGACTCATAACTAACAGTTGAGCTAAGTAAAATACATCTTTGTTTGGGTTGCTATGTTGGTTGTATTACTTGGTTGCAAAACTGTAAGATGAATGTGTTAAGACTTCACACATGAATTACCGTAGCTATAAATTATAGGAAATGGCATGAATATGATGCGGTATAATAAGGGAATTGATGAAAGGGACATATGAATTCGAGATTGGAAGTGAGGTAACGGAGATAAGTAAGACCCTTAAGGGGGGAAGCGAGTGAGGAAAATACAAGCGTAGGGATTGAAACGATGAATCCTAAGATGTGACTGATATAGACTCTAAAACAAAAAGTGAGAGTTATGCAGAAATGAGTCTAATAGAGAGTAAATAAATGAGAAAAAATCGAGCGGGTATCTGAGATTGTACTGAAAATCATTCGTGAAGACCTTGAACAACATGACATTGGGAGCAAATAACTCGAGGAATATTGTAAAGGATAGCGACGCTATACTGGAATAGAGGCAAAGGAATTGACAGTAAGGGCGTTTGTTAATGATGTTGCGATTCATAAGTGACAAATAGGAAGGGACATAAAGTTTTCTATAGAGAATATAAGATGTGATAATCAAGGGACAAATAAAGGAAAGAAAAGAGTATGACAGCATCTATCCTACGGTGAAAGAGTTACAAACATTAGACAACAAAGGGAAATTGATCTTCAGCATTATGAGGTGATATGTCAAGCAGAGACGTAAGGATGAAATGGTAAAAGGTATGGACCGAAGGACGAAAGAGGGACGAAAAGTTCAAGAAAGTACTTCGTATAGTAATGCAAATTGTGAAATAGATTTGAAAAATGGGCATGTGACAGAAGACAGGTATTCACCTCAATGTGATGATAAGGGTGCCAAAGGTATAAGTGTCACTCGAGATGTGATACGAATATTTACCTCAAAAGAGTACTCTCGAGAGATTCATTACGGGACATGATTAACATGGGATTTAAAACCCCTTAAGATGATACATCATGTATTGTAAACTTTGTTCAAATATAAGTTAAGCAAGAAAAGACGCCCGAAGAGGATTCTAAAGATAAGAAGAAGTTTCTTGATTATTATGTAATTGCGAGAATTTAAGAGATGACATGGTATCAATATGTAACAAAGGATTAACATGGTTGATTTGGTTGATTTAACAATGCGGGTATAGAAGTAATGACTATACGATTAAGATTATGGGAAGAAGTAACGATAAGACGAAAGGTATCTAGACTAATTGAGCAAGAAAAAGGATCGACAAGTTCAAATATTAAGGAGGATCTTATCAGGAGAGTAACTCATTTATATCTCTTGGAAGCATATTCCTGAGGTGTCAAGGGAATATTGCAACCGAGAGTCATTACTAAGAAGGAAACTCATTTTCAATTATTCAAAAGGAATATTATAGATAGTGCATGTCAGAAGATCAAAATGATGACTCCAAGAAGGTGGTACGCTGCGAACTATGCGACCTAAATAAAGAGTGGAAGTAGACCTATAAAAATTAGAAAAGAAAACAAGAGGAACCAACATGCGATGGTAAACCTACCCAAAGGAAAGATAGCTCCTATTCTATAGTGTTACTGGAAAGATAACTCCAAAACAAGAAAAACTCGACTTAAGTGTCACACCCCAATTTCGATAAGGCATGATGGGCACCCAGCTCTTACTTAGAGCTGAGCGAACCCTCTGGCATTCACATAATGAAACTGGACATGTAGAAAAATGTTAAAAATATAATAAAGTACTTTCCGTCAAACCATAGAAATTTGCGAACGATACTCAATTAATCAAAAACCGAGTAAGTCAAACTGACTACATGGTCGCTTTACTCAACACATGACATCTCAACATACTAACCACAGGACACTGTCAGCAAAGTCTCTAAGAGAAAACACCGGAATCACATGAGTCGGGACAGGGCCTCGACATACCCGTATACACATATGATAATCATAATGACTCGACACTGCTCCAGGAAGAAAATGGAGTTTGCCAATCCCAGCTGATAGCCAACCATCCTAGCTGAATACTTTTACCTGCAAAACCATATGGGACTGTGTGGCATGAACGCCGCCCCAGTGCAAAGCGGACGTCGTACGAACAATGTACCGAGTATGTAAGGCAGCAGTAATCATAAAGAATGAGACACAAGACATAATGAATATATGAGAAACCACCTGTAATATGAACAGCCCCGAAGGCAAAGACTAAAAATGTAAATATATACCATACCCGGCCTTTTAGTAAGGGACTCGCTGAAATATAAATACATACCGTACCCGGCCCTCTAGTGAGGGACTCGGTGAAATGACCATATATATACCGTACCCGGCCCTCTAGTGAGGGACTCGGTGAAATAATCATATATATACCGTACCCGGCCCTCTAGTAAGGGTCTCGGTGAACAATGCAATGAAACTGTGCACGAATACATACCCGGCCCGGGACTCGGTGAATGATATATTAATGGTATGCACGAGTAGAACATCATGAGCAACCATATGCAAACTAAATCATCATCTGAGACTCAATAGAATAATTAGAATGAACTAACACTTGAGAATCAAAGACAACAGTCATGTCAAGTACCGCTGAGGACTAGAATTCATAGGAGTCATGTATGTTCATCGTTCGCTCGTTTATGTAATTCATGCCAAAAAGAAATAAGGGATAGCCTTAACATACATATAGAAGCAAATGAATGCAAGTGAGACTCATAAGATTATTTCTGGAACTCTTTGAATAACCTGGAAGCATAACACCCTCGAATGTCACTATGGATTATAATATCAAAATAGGACTTCAGGAATCATAGACATGTATCAGGACATAATGAAATAGCTTCTGGAAATCAAGAACATTAGCCATTCTAGTATTTCTAAGAATAGGAGTTTCTTTGGAGTTTATACGTTCGTCGTCCGTTTGCTCATATAGACCATGCCAAAAGAAGAAAGGGGAATAGCCTTAACATACCTGGTCTTAGCTCAACGGCTTAAGAACTCAACTCGTATTGGCTCCACGATCTATATGATAACAACAATGATACTATCGTTAATTGTAGAAACGATTCTCTTAATCGTATAATGAAACTTTAACTTATCCTAAAATAAAATGGGCTGCTCCTCCCCCATTCTTCTCATTTCCCCAAACTCCATATATCAACAACAACAACCAAAATAATCCAGCAAGTATATACATCAATAACAAGGTACCATGTAGTAACAACAAGTCATAAAAATTTTATGATGAGCGACAAGCCCGAACACGATTATCCAACACATTTCTCCAATTTTTCTTTCCTTCAAAATACATATCAATGAAAACAACATCAATATACTCAATTTACTCCAACAATTTCCATCACAACAAAATCCAAAAATATACGGCAAATCAGCCCACACAACAACAATAATAACTTATCCGATTTCTCACAATTAATTTCATAGTTCCCATCTCACAATTTAGCTATGTCTAGGACGAACATAAATACATCAAGAAGAGGAGGATTCTTACCTTATATGCCAAGAAATAATCTTCTTCCACCTTACTTCATTACGAAGAAAGCTCAGAGTCAACAACACGACAAACGAAACAACGAGATCGAAGTAGTGAGTAAAACCCGAATATAATGAGACTTCGATCTTCTTGAAATCTACCGGTTCTTGTATATAGGGAGTATTACATTGGTGCTATAAAGGGAGTATTACGTTGCTGCTATAACTATGGATATCACCTTGAAATAAGCACAACAACGTTGTTGCCTATTATTTTTCATTGTTGCCTCCATTCTTTTTAGGAGCATAATTCTAATTCAAGATAAATATCAAGATTACCCCAATCCCATTTTTCCTTCTTTATCTACATCCTCTCTTTACCATTTACGAATAGCATAAATATATATAAAGATAGCCCCCAGCCACTTTAATACATGAATGAGTCATTGTTCCCCATTTTACATCTAGAAGCCACGTGGAAAGGGTGTCCCCCGTCAGTTACATTGCAAGCTCACTCTTATCATTAGTTAATAAATGCTTCTCTTTCCTTTTTTTTCCCCCACTATGCCTCAAAATTTAACTAATTACCCACATAATTAATTGCTTGATCACAATTCACTATTTCGTAGCCCCCTTTGGCACCAACAAAATATTATTTTCAATAACTGTTGTCACACTTTTAAGTCTGAAATAATTTTGGGACTTCATTGCTTTTTTTACACATTGATCTCTTAATTTTCATACTTGAATATGACCAAATCCTCAGTGCTCGGATAAATTTGCTCATGTTGGAAGGTTCAATTTCCTAGTCCAAAATATGGGGTATTGTAGCTTGCACCGTATTTCATTCAAAAATAAATTTTGAACCTCGACGAAACTTATTTTTCTTCGATTGGTTTAACTTTAAATCCTTACGATACATGTGTACCATTACTCTAACCACCTATAAGCTTGAGGGATAACCTCGCTTCTGTTACTAATGTCATTTAACTCGCACACTTTCCAACGCATGAAAATACGGGATGTTTCATTAAGTTTCAAGTATAGATGGATATAGTAAGTTGCAGCCAATTATGGAAGTAGCTATATTATGACCACATTCTTTCGAAATTGACTAATAACTGATGTTAGGTGGAGAATGGTATTAAGTTAAGCAAGAAAAGGCACGACATGACAGAAGAGTAATTGATTCATCATAAGATCACCATAACCAGTATACTCATACTAGACTAGTTTAACATTCGAGGACGAATGTTCTAAAGGGGGAAGGATGTTACATCCCGTGTTTTCGTGCGTTGGAAAGCGTGCGAGTTAAATGACATTAGTAACGGAAGCGAGGCTATCCCTCGAGCTTATAGGTGGTTAGAGTGATGGTACACATGTATCGTATGGATTTGAAGTTAAACCAATCGAAGAAAATAGGTTTCGTCGAGGTTCGAAATTTATTTGAATGAAATACGGTCCAAGCTATAATATCCCATATTTTGGACCAGGAAGTTGAACCGTCCAACATGATCAAATTTATCCGAGTCCGGAGAATTTAGTTATATTCAAGCATGAAAATCAGGAACTCGGTGTATACGAGGAATGAAGTCCCGAAATGATTTAAGATGGAAGAGTGTGACGACGATGATTGCAAATAATATTTTATGTGTGGTAAATGAGGATATGGACTAGTGACATATCACAGGAGTATAAAATGAGTAAATAAGATGTGCTAAAAATGATTATTATTTAAGTGAATTGAGATCAAGAAATTAGTTATATGGATAATTGGTTAAATATTAGAACAAAGTGGGAGACTATGGAATTAATTATGATATTAATTAAGATGACATGGATAAATGTCGATGGTGGGCTGCCACATGATATTATGTGAGCCAACAATGGTATTAAGTGCTGCCACATGGCATTATTTTAGCCAAGGGTGGCATTTATGGTAATGAATGAGTCATAGGCATTTTAATTGGCATAGTGACATATGGAAAGAAGCTATCACGGCAATTAAGAGGTCTAAAAGTGTTATATTGTTGCAAAATTACCTTGGAACGAATCCAAAAGTATTGCACAGACCAGAAACGTTAATAAGGTCTTGTGTACAACAATTAGTTTTTATCATGAGAATTATTAGCAAGAGGCAGCAACATGGTGTTATATCTTAAACAGGAAATGTAAAATTCTTCTTAAGAATAATATTCGGGTTTTGCCCACCGCTTCAATCTCGTTGTTCCGTTTGTCGCGTGGTTTAATTCGGGCTGTCTTCAAAGTGAAGTAAGATGGAAGGAGAATAGTTCTTGGCATATAAGGTAAGGAATCCTCTCTCCAGATGTATTTGAGTTATCCAAGTCGTATCTACGTTGCTAGATGAAAGAATTACGAAAACTATATCGGAAATCGGATAAATTGTTATTGTTATCATGTGGGCTGTTTGGTGGTTGTTATGAATTGTTTTGTGGGCTGGAATATCATGGGATTGGCTGTAGTTGTTGTTGTTATGTTTGTTGTTATACTATGTATATACGGAAATAAAGAAGTGTATACAAGCATTGGTATAGGAATGTATATTGGGCTGTTTTGGAAGTGATTTAAGAACGGATTTGATTTCATTTGGATACGTATTTGTTGATATTATTGTTGTTGGTATTGTGATTGATATTTTGGCTAAGTTGGAATCTCGAGGATTATTAAGTTTTAGGGAAGATTGTTACATCCCGTGTTTTCATGCGTTGGAAAGCGTGCGAGTTAAATGACATTAGTAACTGAAACGAGGTTATTCCCCAAGCTTATAGGTGGTTAGAGTGATGGTACAGATGAGTTGTAAATATTAGAAGTTAAACAAATAGAAGAAAATAAAATTTCGTCAAGGTTTGAAATTTATTTTAATGAGATACGGTCCAAACTGTAATATCCTGTATTTTTGGACCGAGAAATTGAACCATCCAACATGAGCAAGTTTATCCGAGCCTGGAGGATTTGGTCATATTTAAGCATGAAAATCAAGAACTCAGTGCATACAAGGAATGAAGTCCCGAAATGATTTAAGACGGAAAAGTGTAACGACGATGATTGCAAATAATATTTTTGTCTATGGCAAAAGAGATTATGGACTAGTGTTATATTATATGATTATGATACCGAGTATACGAAATGTGTTAAGTGATAATGTTCGAGCTAAATGGGATCAAGAAATTAATTATATGGGTAAGGGGTTAAAGGTTGGATATTCATGAGAGACAATTGAATTCATTAAAGGAATAGTGGATAAGTGTTGAGGTGGCAGACCTTTACACGTGGTTGCATGGAGTAAAAATATACTTGGTGAGTACAACCTATTTGAATCTACAAGAATTATCATATCAAAGAAAAGGATTGTTGGGGTGGACCCCACGGCTATAAAAGGAGGTGATTGCTTTCTTTTTACATATATTTCATTGCTCAAGGTGAAAGGAAGTTTCAGATTTCCATTTTGAAGGGAACTAAACGTGACCTTATGCAAGAAACTAAGAGACCAATATTTCTACGCCAAAGCAACAAAATAAAAAGAACAACATGGATATCACGCCCATGTCAGTTTCCTCTAGATGGTAGCAAATCGGAAATTTCATCAAAGTAAAGTAAGATTGAAGAAAAGTAGTTCTTGGCATATAAGGTAAGAAATTCCTAGATGTATTTGAGTATCCGAGTTGTATCTACTTTGCTAGATGAAAGAAATATGAAAATTATACCGGAAATCGGATAAATTGTTATTATTATCGTGTGGGCTATTTGGTGATTGTTATGAGTTACTTTGTGGGCTAGAATATCATGGGGATTGGTTGTAGTTTTAGTTGTTATTATTTTTTTGTTTTGTTGCCGTTATACTATGTATATACGAAAATAAAGAAGTGTATACAAGCATTGGTATACGAATGTATATTGGGCTATTTTGGAAGTGATTTAAGAATGGATTTAATTCTAGTTTGATATGAAATTGTTGGTATTGTTGTTGTTGGTATTTTGATTGATGTTTAGGCTGAATTGGAATCTCAAGGATTGTTATGTTTTTAGGGGAAATGCTGCCCGAATTTTGATAAGTAACGTGCTAGCTTGGACTTTGGATTTTGAGCGCGCTATAGTTAATACTTGATATCAATAATGTTGTTGTAGATTGGGAAGCTCGGGATCTGATTTGTGGTTAGCTTGGAGCGGTTAAGGTATGTTAAGACTATCCCTTTTTTTCCTTTTTTTTTTTTTTGGCATGGTCTATATGAAACAAACAAACGACGAACGTATAAACTCCAAAGAAGCTCCTATTCTTAGAGATACTAGAATGGCTAATGTTCTTGATTTCCAGAAGCTATTTCATTATGTCCTGATACGTGTGTATGACTCCTGAAGTCCTATTTTGATATAATCCATTGTGACATTCGAGGGTGCTTCCAGGTTATTCAAAGAGTTTCAGAAATAATCTTATGAGTCTCACTTGCACTATGTGTCACACCCCAATTTCCGATAGGGTGTGATGGGCACCCGACCCTTATTTAGGGCCGAGCGAACCCTCTGGCTGTCATAGCACTCGTAGTCATAATGGGCCCCCTAACCGGCCATAAATGCATAGTGAATTTTTTTTTTGAAAAACAACATACGGTATAACTTTCAAATCAACATAACTTGCGACTGTACAAAATCTGTAATATCATATATACAATACGACGGCTTATAGAGCCGCTCACAACGGACACCTTATGTACATGACTCTGTCTGCAAAGTCTCTAACATAGTCAGATACAATAGCACCCGTGTACACTGACTCGGCGACCGGAAAAAAATGGAGCTCGCCAATCCTCGGAACACCTCTCTGCTAATGCCTTCGGCTACACTTTGGGTGTACACACGCGCTGCATGAACAACGACCCCGAAGAAGAGGGTCGTACGAGCAATGTACCGAGTATGTAAGGCATGGAAATAAACAACGCAAGCATGATCATGGGTATGAATAACCATATCACGGGATCGGAAGGCGCTTAACGAGATAAGAAAGTAACTTTATTACATAGAAAATAGGAGATACGGGTTATATCACGTCTTATCATATGAAGTCACAACATATCGGGTCGTAGCATAGCGGTGCCATAGCATGGTGGGTCACAGCGTAGCCGATCATAGCATAGTAGGTCATAGCATGCCGATCAGTACATAGTAAGTCATAGCATAGGCGACGTAGCATAGTAAGTCATGGCATGCTGATCATAGCATAGTAAGTCATAGCATAGCTGATCATAGCATAGTAAGTCATAGCATAGCTGATCATAGCATAGTAAGTCATGGCATAGCTGATCATAGCATAGTAAGTCATAGCATAGCTGATCATAGCATAGTAAGTCATAGCATAGCACCGAACAATGTCGGCTCGCCCACATAGCACCGAAATACATCGGCTCGCCCACATAGCACCGAAATACATCGGCTCGCCCATATATCCCGCGTCCGGGCATCCCGCGTCCGGGATGATAAGCCAGCTGACCAGGTGGCAATGAAACATAGTTTCCTTCCCAATTCCCAAGTATCCCTACCCCCACCCCATGTACGTATACATTTTTCATTTACATAGATCGTAGAAGCATCATCGTCATCATTTTAGTCATAAAGCTTTCAAAAAATTTGTAAAACCTTGGTTTAGAGATGAATAAATATTTTAGAAAACATTTATAAACTTTTAGAGAAAACAAGCCTTGGAATCGATGGACTAGTTAAAACAACTATTATTTAGTAGTCGGAATGATAACCCAAAAGTTTCCTTTAATTATAGAACGAAAATAAACCAAACGAACAATAAGAGAGAATTCAGGGATCGTGGGCCCACCTCGGCCAACCGAGGTGGCATACACAATTTACATACGTTGAGCTTCATGGAGTCATTTACGAAGGTCTAAGGGTCACTCGGTTCCATTTGAGCGCGTTGGAAATGTTTAAACAATTATTTCGATAAAACACCAAACTTAATTCAATTTCTTACAATGAAAAAGAGGTAATTTCAAGTTCGAATTTCTAGGAATGGGATCATCCCCGAGGCGCGTATTCAAGCCTTTGTTACATCTAAGACATGCCAAGAAAGAAAAGTGAGGCCTTACATACCTTTTTCCGCTCCTTATGCTATTCCAAATTCAAGTCGCAAATCCGCCTAATCTACAAACCGGTCATGTTTACCAAACATGATTAGTGCCTTTAGAATTGAATTCTTAAAGTAATACTTGGCTACCGAAATTTCGGCAGCACACCCCCGTAAATCCATCAACCCCCGAGAATATGGCTTGCCCAATTCATCCATTAACAACAATCCGAGAATCCAACTCGGCCAAACCAACAACAATACCATCAATTGTGCCA
>NW_026724354.1:0-5334 GCF_029784015.1 Lycium ferocissimum
AGCCCAAAGGCCCCGTGGATATCCGGGGAAGTGGGTTAATTTGTAAACTTTAAAAAGAGTATGTTTTTTCGATGATTTTAGGGAAAAAGCACGTCATTAAAAAGTTTTCTTAACGAAAAGATAATGATTCGCTTGAAAAGTTTTCGAAATGGCGGGTTTTAGTAACGAAAAGGTTTGGGGTTCGCTCGGCTCGGGAGAGTCGGGTGCCCTCACACCTAGTAAGGTCGGGCGTGACAAAGTGGTATGGGAGGGTCTGTCTAGGGGTTGTCGCAAAGTCGTGTCCATAGAGTCTTGTTTATGGTGTGTTGCGCCCCACTTTATAAACAGGAGGCTACGGGCATCTGGGATTGTTGACCTTCATCATATCGAGATCGTGCGATAGACCCCGTCATAGGACATGAAGTCCCTTGTACTAACCTTTTATTTAGTAAAGACGATGTCGACAAAAGGCGCCCTATGACATCACGTTAAAAAAGTACGTGGTAAACAACGGTGCGGACGAGGCATGTCGGGATTATAAAAGAATATCAAGTATCACCAAATGTAGCCTGGGAGAATGAAAGTGAAGGTGAACATTAAGAATCAAAAAGGGTAAAATAGTAATTGTACAAGAAAGGCGTGTTACGAAAATGCCTAACTGTGAAACTTGACTGCCCCGCATTATGTAGCAGGCGGCGTACGAGGGGAAGTAGACGCGATTATACTTGTATTGCTGGGCACCAAATTCCACCAAAGCGGAGGTTAAGCGTGCTCGTGCGGGGAGCAATTTCATGATGGGTGACCGGGAAGTATGCCAGTATTCCCCTACAAATGGTGATCCAAGAACAAATGGGGAGAATATGTTATGTCAGATCTCACAAGAAACGAGTACGATGAAAAAGGACAATTATGCAAGAGGGATCCTCCCGAATATTATGACATCCCATAAGACGCTGAACATCTCTGAATAATGTTCTAAAGGGGGGGAGGATGTTATATCCCGTATTTTATGCGTTTGGATAAGTCGGGATAATTGCGAGAAGTTAAGGGTTAGACCATTTTCTAAGATTATTTTTGAGCAAGTGGGTTTGGCGAATACTAACCACGAACATTATTAGTATGGAAATATTGAAAAAAATTAAGGGTGAGAAGGGATATTTGCAAAGTGGCGTCATTGGAATAATGTGAAAGCCTAGGGGCAAAATGGTAATATGGAGGAAAGTCGAGGGGCAAAACGGGAATTTGCACAAAAGGGTTCAAGAATGCTCCAAAAAGGGCCCTATCAAGCACAGACAAAAAGAAAAAAAAAAAAAAAGAGGAAAGAAATAATAATAAGATGACAAAAATTAAGTCATCTTTTCTAGAAAATTAAGGAAAATCTAGAGAGAGGCATGTGCCTCTCACATGATTGTGGAAGTTATATATATGAGAGAGATGACTTCATTTTAGTTCAAGAAAATTGGAGAGAAAGAATGAAAAAAAAAAAAAAAGAAAACGGCCAAGAGAAAAGAGAAGAGAAAAGGGAAAAATAAAATAAAATTTCCTAGCCTTCAATCTTGGTCCAAAAATTGTAATTCTCTTGTATTCTTATCAAGCTCAAGATCCTCTTCAAGGTGGTATAATTATCCTGGGTGCAAGAGACTTTGGTGGCAAGTGGAAAAATTAGAAAAAAAGGTAAGAACTTTATTTTATGTTGGAAGAATTACTTATATGATGTAGCATGTGTAAAGTGCATAGAAATCATGAAATTATGGTGTGTATGTGTGTGCATGGCCGGGTGGATGTGTTTTATGTATATGTGTGGCCGTGTGGTATTATGGTCGGGAGAGGGCATGAATTTATTTTATTTAGTATGGTAATGGTGGTTGATGTAGTTTTGGGTGTGTTAAAGAATATGTAGCCAAAACTTGCATGAAAATCGTTGTTAAGTTGTTGTAGGAAGTTTAGTAATGTTATGGGAAATTTATGTAATTATGGAAATGGACTTGTTAGAATACAAACCATGTTGCCGTGAATGAATGAAGGAAACGATGCTAGTTGTTAATGTTGTGGTAATTGTGGAAATTTTGGATAGAATATGGAATTGGTAGAAATATTCGAATTCGTGAATATTATTCGGAAAGTCATTGAAATACGTTTTTGAATAACCTTGAGTTAGCAAGTGGATATGAGAATAATGATATTAGTTGGATATTGTGAAGTTGGAATGAAATTTGTTGCCTCTGTTAAAAGAAGACTACTTATGTTATAGTGTGTTTTCAGGACGATTATTGCTATTCTTCGTATTGCTGATGTTGTTGTCATGTCGACATTCTCGGGCCGAGCCATATCCTCGGGATGGTGTGTTTAAGGTGGGAAATGCCGCCGAAATTTCGGTAGACAAGCATTGAGGCAAGATTGGAATTTTAAGTCTCATGAATAGTAACTGATAAAATGCGACTAAATTGCAGATTCTAGCGAAGTTGGAACTTGAAATCGGAGAAGCGTAAGAAGCGGGAGAAGGCATGTAAGGCTTTCTCTTCTTCTTTGGCATTGCCTTTCCAGGCTGCACAGCCGACACGTGCTCCTCGGGGATCACTCTAATTCTAGAAATCCGAGGTTGAATTTAGCTACTATTCATTCAGTAGAATTGAACTAACTAAGTTACGCTTTATTGTAAGAAAGGTTCAAACGTCCGTAACTTTTGAAAATGAAAGTGGAATGCCTTAAAATCTTCGAGGATAATCTAATAAGACGTAATGACCACGTTTGATGTTCGTTACCCAACTTGACCCGAAGTGGGCCCATAATTCCCGAGACCCTTCCGTATTGCTCCATTTGCCTTATTTATGTACGATAATTAAAGGAAACTTTTGGCTATTGTCCCGACTATTAAACGATGGTTGTTTTAACTCGTTTACCGGGTGTTCTAAGATACTTTGTCGTGTAATAGTGTTCCTAATATGGTTATTGCTTCGTTCTCCAAAGAAATAGCTTCAAACACACGTAGGAATATTCCGTACTTCAAATGCTCGTAACTTTTCATACTAAGCTTCCGATTGGACTCGAAACTTGTTTCCGAACCTTTTGTGTGTCGGTAAGTAAACACATCCGTCAAGTTTTAACACGGTTTGCGCGCGTAGGTCATTAGCCTTCTTGCGTTAACTCGGATTAATTTGACACGCGTTGTAGTTCACTAATAATTTTAAAGGAACTAATTTTGTAAAGTAAGAAGCACAAAAATTAATTTTCAAACCACTCCGGGGAGTGTGATATTTTATTATTTAAACTTTTCAAAACCACTCCGGCGGGAGTGCGATATTTTATTACTCGATTTTCCAAAACCACTCCGGTGGGTGAAATTTTATTATTATTATTATTATTATTATTATTATTATTATTATGCCCGAAGGGGGCTAGGACTAGTATTATGTCACGAGTGGCATGCCCGAAGGGGCTAGTAGCCGTATGTCACGAGTGGCACGCCCGGGCGGGCCGCATGTCCATGTCCGGCGGGGCCGTACAGACGTATGTCGGACCGGCACGCCCGGGCGGGCCATCATCTTATAGCGGGGCCAAGATGTCCGAAGGGGCTGTGATAGTACGCATGTCGGGACCGTATGCCCGGCGGCCATCATTTATTTCGGACCCATGCCCGGCGGGGCCAGATAGACGATGTCGGGACTCACACACCCCGGCGGGGATTATTATCATTATCATTATTACTACTATTATTATTACTAGTTTAAGCGCCGTCCGAAAAGGATCTATTTTCTTAGACATTAAATCTATACCCTGTATCCTAAACTTCCTCATCGTTGTACTTTTCTCGATTCATGCTTTAGCATACTTCAAGACATTTTCCGTACCGACCCCTTTTCTTCGTGGGTTGCGTTCATGCCACAGGTACTCCCGTACGAGTGGGTTATTTTAGAAGATGTTCCGTGCCAGAGGACGTAGCTCCACCTCGCTCGAGTGTCACGGTCAGTGTTCGTGTCATGGTATTTGGTATATGTTAGAGACTTTGGCAGTACGTTGTCCTCGTGGATAGTGCGGCCGTAGGCGGTTAATTTGTAAACGTGAAGGTATGTATTTTCGATGATTTTATTTGAAAGTACGTACTCTGATTGAAAAGTTTTCTTAAATCGTACAAAGATAATGATTGTCGCTGAAAAGTTTTCGAAACGGGCATGTTTTAGTAACGCAAAGGTTTAAGGGTTCGCCGGCTCGTGGAGAGTCGGTTCCCATCACACCCTAGTGTGGGTGTCGGCGTGACATACCATCCTGTGTCGAGTCGTGCTTTTCGTGATCTCTGCCCGAGGTGATTCTAAGTCAAAGTGAAAGCACCGTGCCACGATGTTCCCGGTGGAAAGTTACATCGGGGGTCGTTGCGTATTGGATTCGTGTGTTTTCTATTCACGTGGCTCCACTGTGCCACATGCAGATCGCTCGCCGCGCAGGCAGACCCGACCTTCGTGGCCTGTGAGTCGGATCTTCATCAATTACGCTCCTACGGGGCCAGTTCACACCCGCCCCCGCTTGGCGAGAGTGAGAGGGAGAGTCCCCGCCTAGTCGTCCTCGCACCGTATTTATGCTTTGGCCCGGGCGCCGTTTTGGGCTTCACCCCATGTGTCGGTATATTATCGGTATTTTCTCGAGTATATGCTTTTATAGATCCGGCTCCACATTGTCATATGTTACCGATATTGCGGGTCGGTTTAGAATCAAACCCAGTCGAGAAACCTTTTTTGGGGCTACACCCATTGGTGAATCGGAATAGCTGAGATATAGAAAGCAAATTTTGATTTGTGACCATCATACTATGATCACCAAGAGTTAAAAATGGTGGATTTTGATGTCATTATAGGATGGTGCTTTTACTGGCCAATGTTGTTTGTAAAGAAAAAGGTTCGCTTTTAATTTCCAAACCCTTTGAATGGAAAGGAAATACGCCACCAAAATGTAGGTTTATTTCGTCTAAAGGCAAGGAAAATGATCACAAAGGGTTCATTTATCATCTAGTTTGGGTTCAAGATGTAGAAGGAACCCCACTTTCCCCAATTCCCGTAGGAATGAATTTTTGAGTGTTCCCGGGAGCCCGTGCCTTCCCCCCGGGGGAGATTGATTTTTCTATTTTATGGTCCCTACACCAAGCCTAATTCCTTCTTTTGAAGGCTTCCAAAAAGAAAAAACAAGGAAATTGAAAGACTTGTTGAGAAAGGTTTATTGGTAGTTATCCCCGGGGGAAAACCTATATTGTTTGTCCAAAGAAAGATTTCCTGATAATGATTGATTATCAATTAAATAAGGGACGATTAAGAATAAGATCCCCTTCCGAGAATCGATGACTTATTTGATCAAGACAAGGTGTCAAAT
>NW_026724355.1:0-5356 GCF_029784015.1 Lycium ferocissimum
TGGTTTCTTGAAAATTCTAAAGGGCCTATGGATATATATCTTGATTAAGGGTCATGTGATAATCACATGACCACTTAAAATGGAGCTTGGGCCAAGCCTTTGGCCGGCCACCCCTAGATCTTGGGCCCAATTTTTCTTCCAATTTTTCTTGGCCCAATTCGTTGAACACTCGGTTTGAAATTTCCGAAACTAATTTCCAAAATTCCAAATTTGCCCTCGGCCTTCCCCGATGTCTTTACACCAATAATTTCATAAACGACATAAGCATTTTAACAAAAATCAAATTGTTGCCTTGTATCACACAAGTCTTAATTATTCTCATGATTTCCAATTATGCGAAAACGTGGGACCTAACATCCAACTTCTATTTATTCCATTTTTGGTCTCAAATTTTCCTAATTGTTCCATGCAACAAATTCATGCACAACTTATGACTCAAAATAAAATCGAAGGTCCAGAAGTCTCGACTTTGTATCCCGGAATGGTTTTGGCCCTAACTTATCATAGTTAAACCGAATTGTCCCGATGTACAAAATACGGGACATAACACTAGTTTTAGAATGGAAGGAAAATAATGCGTCACCAAAAGGTAGGTTTATTTCCTATCTAAAGGCAAGGAAAATGATCACAAAAGGTTGAATTTATCATCTAGTGCAGGTTCAAGATGTAGAAGCTGAACATGAGCTCTTTAGTCAGTTCCCGTAGCGAATGAATTTCCGGATGTGTTCCCGAAAGAGCTTCAGGCCTTCCTCCCGAGCGGGAGATTGATTTTGCTATTGATGTGTTGCCAGACACTAAGCTTATATCTATTCCTCCTTATAGAATGGCTCCCGCAGAATTGAAAGAGTTGAAGGAGCAATTGAAAGACTTGCTTGAGAAAGGCTTTATTCGGCCTAGTTCATCCCCATGGGGAGCCCCCGTATTGTTTGTCCGAAGGAAAGATGGCTCCTTGAGAATGTGCATTGATTACCGGCAATTGAATAAGGTGACGATTAAGAATAAATATCCTCTTCTGAGTATTGATGACTTGTTTGATCAGTTTCAAGGTGCCAGATGGTTTTCAAAGATAGATTTGAGATCCGGGTATTACACCTCAAGTTTCGGTACATTGAGATTTATTAGGAGTTAGCTAGTTAACTATAGACGCCGGAGTTATTATCGAAAGGATGCAAGATCATTGGTGCTCGTCTTGCAATACAAGAGTCCGAGTTCGTGTAATAGGTTATGGAAGGAAAGTTAAGGATAAGGCCATTTTTCGGTTTTGATTTAATGCGCAAGTCGCTTATAAATATTATTGGCATGAAATATTAAGGGTAAACTTGGAATTCAGAAACTATTATATTTCAAGGGTTAAGTGTACATGTGGACAAGGTGACTAGGCAAGCAAGAAACTTGGAGAAAAAGAAAGAAAAAAAAAAAGAATAAGGGAGCCATGTGGCCGGCCACCTTGGTGTGTGCCATGGACACAAAGTTGGCTACTACTTGAAATAAAAGATGACTAAGTCATCTTATTTCACCATTCTCCTCACTTGGAAACTTCAAGAAAATTTGAGAGAAAACATCAAGGCCATTCGGCCAAGAACATGGAAAATTGAGGTCCAAGAATTGATCTCCAAAAATTATTTTCTCCTAGTTTCCCTACTAATTGGAACGTCCTCGTCAACGTGGAGTGGTTGTTAGAACAAGAAAACCGCTCGTTGTTGTGTTTCACAAAAGCTAGCCGTGGGAGAAGATTGGTGGAAAAAGTAAGATTTAATCCTCCCTTACATGTTTTATGGATATTTTGAACGTGTTATAGTGTATGGAAATGAATGGAATTCATGAAAATATGGATTATGGTGTTGGCCGAATAGGTGCATATGTGTAGAGGTGAAGAATCAATTTTGTTTAGCATGTTTTGGTTGTTGTTGTTATGAATTCTATGTGATGGAAATGAAGGTATTAAATGGTTGAATAGTGAATTGACTAGTTATGAAAATTTGAAAACAGCGTGTGGGTTGTTTTATGGAATATTTTGATATGGGAAATGATATTATTGATGTTGATATTGTTGTTGTTGTTGTTGGTTGATGAATTGAGAATTCGGGCTAGGCACCTAAACAGGGGAGATGCTGCCGATTTTCGATAGAATATAAAATAGTTTAAGTTGGAACTTGAGATAAGTATGTAATACAGAGACTAACATTAGTGTGAATCCTCTCGAATGTAGATTTGCGAGCTCGGGCGGATAGACGTAGCCAATAGGAGGCCGAGCAGGTATGTTAAGGCTCACCCCTTCTTTCTTTGGCATGTCTTAGTTGAAAATAAGTTATGACACAAATTTCGAGGTAACCCTATTCTGGTGATCCGAGCATGTTTATGATTCTCATTGGCTTCTTGATATTTGTATTCTTAATGTGGTCAAATCCTAGTCCTTATATCGTTTGTATAACCAAGTTTCAAAAATTACATAAAGATTTTGCTTTCAAAAGAGTTGTTTCTAAACAATTCCGAAACTACGAAAGTCCGTAACTTTCACCGAAAGGCTCGGATCGCCTCGATTTGTTCATAGAAAGTTTTGTGACATATGATGACTTGATTCTTCATAGGCGGGCTCGGAATGATTTAATATACGACTATGGTCCCTACGATACTTTGATATACTTATGAGAATTGATATGTTCCCGAGTACCGTCCGAAAGATTTTTTATATAACTATTGCCCCGATTTTCAATAACGATATGAGAATGTTGAGCTATTTCCTCGTGAAGCTATTCTTCATTGGCAGTCTCACCTTATAATAACCGTTCCTCCAAAGTGAGACGAAGCGGCCACGATTAATCCATAATATGATCGGAGGCTACCGACCTTATGTCACTCCGATAGATACATGACTTTATTTGGGCTCTCATGCATGCTACTCATATGATACATGAATATGATATATGAATCTGATATATGAATATGATATACAAATATGATATGAATATGATATATGAATATGATATATGTATATGAATACGGGGAATATGGAAAAGGGCGAGAGCGTTATATACGCGTAACCACCTGATCAGTTGGTATAATATGACATGATACCGTCCCGGACGCGGGATATGTGGTTATGGATCGGGCTGCACGTTCCACAGCAATATATTATATGGATCGGGCTGCACGTTCCGCAGCAATATATATCATGGATCGGGCTGCACGTTCCGCAGCAATATAATATTGTATATATATATATGGATCGGGCTGCACGTTCCGCAGCACTAAGCATGCATGGTACCCGCCTAAAAGGCACTCAGATGTACAGGTTGCTCTTTATCCCATGATATGATATGTTCTATATTTACGTTCGTTACGATTCATGCTTTGTATCCTTCCATATCTTTGTTACTCATGCCTTACATACTCGGTCAAGACATTGCTCGTACGATGTCCCTTCTTGTGGACGCTCGCGTTCATGCCCGCGAGTAAACGAGGGTAGACGCATCGATCCCTAGGGGCCCCACCGGCATATTGGAAGCGCTCCGGTTGTTCCGGAGCTTCGGCCACAGGTACTACTTTTGTGTACATATTTGGGCACGGTGGAATCCGGCCCGACTTGTGGATATATGTATCTTATTTAGAGGCTCGTACGTACGTGTACGGCAAGATGTTTGTAGTCTGCCGCCTTTTATGGATGTATAATCTTTTGGTAAAATCCACTAACACTCGTTCACGAGTATGCTATTGATGATTATGTTGAGTAAGATATGATTGTATCGTCCATATGGACCACTCGGTAGCACGAATAGAATACATGATAAGAGGTGCCGGTAGGATACTATCGGGCACCCGTCACGGCCTCTGGTGGGGTCGTGACACCGGGTATCATCAAGTGAGAGTTAGGGAAAAAGATATCCCTAAGAGAGCCTTCAGAACAAGATATGGCCATTTTGAGTTAAGGTGATGTCATTTTGGGCTAATTAATGCACCGGCAGTATTTATGGATTTGATGAATGATGTGTTCGAGGCCCTTTCTAGATTTATTTGTGATTGTATTCATCGATGACATCTTGGTGTATTCTAGATCCGAAGTAGAACATGCGGATCATTTGCGTACTGTCCTTAGAGTCCTTCAAACTCGAGAGTTGTTTGCAAAATTGTCACACCCCGACTTTACTAGGGTGTGATGGGCACCCGACCCCATATTTGGAGCCGAGCGAACCCGCTAACTCTTGTTACACATATGAACTCCTTGGATTCTTAGGGACAAGATAAAGTAAAATACATAGTAAATTTTTTGAAAATCTTTTCGTCATTTCTCAAAGTAAATACGGTTAGTAAATATGAGGGCTCGAAGTAAAATAAAACACATCAACCGGTGAAACTCTTTTAAAGGCGACACCTTAGACCCACTCACGTACGCAAAGTCTCTAACAATCATGGACCATAGCACGTGTATGCGACTCGAAGACTCTCCGGGCGAGTGGAGCTTGCCAATATTGCGGAACATCTTCTATAATGACTTCTACTCATCGGGTGTACAACGCGGCATGAAACGCAGCGCCCGCAAGAAGGGGCGTCAGTACGAACAATGTACTGAGTATGTAAGGCATGAATAATAACATAGTAAGAAATGTATACATGAACAATAACCGCATAGAAACATAGAACATGTCATGTCAGGTCGTGACTCGTACATAGGAATTATATCTTGCATAGAGAACATAGAATATATCATAGGATGAGTAACCCGTGCATATGAGTGCCCCTCGGGGCGGATGTCATGCATGCTTATTTGGTCATATCAGGTCATAGTACCGCACACGCGCTCGCCCACATAGCGGGAATACTCCCGGCTACTGGCCATAAATCCCGCGTCGGGCATCCGCGTCCGGGATGATAAGCGACGGTACGATTGTGGCAATGATACATAGTTCCTTCCCAATTCCCAAGTATACAAGTATCCCATCCCCCCAACCCATGTTCATATTTAGCATGCAAGAGAGCCCCAAGGAAATCATGTACTTATCGGAGTGACGTAAGGTCGGAAACCTCCGATCGCATTATGAAGTAATCATGGTCGCTTTGTCTCACCTTTACAAAGGAACAATAATCATAAGGAGAGACTATCAACGTAGAACATGTCATAGCATATCGGGTCATAGACATAGCATATTGTATCATAGAATCATAGTTGTCATAGAATCATAGGCATCATAGCATCATAGAATCATAGTATTCCTAGGATCATAGCATTCATGGGTTCACAGTCTTCATAGGATCGTAGTCATCATGGGATCATAGTATTCATAGGATCATAGGCATCATAGGAACATAGGCATCGTAGAATCATAGTCGTTGCTTTATCGTTAAGACTTTTAATATTGTG
>NW_026724356.1:0-6233 GCF_029784015.1 Lycium ferocissimum
TTCTTCTTTTCTCTTATGGCCGAATGGCCTTCTTTTTTTTCTCTTCTTTTCTTTTGATTTTTCTTGAATTCTCTAGATGATTAGGCTTCTTATGTAAGCAAGCACATGATCATCACATGCATAATTAATCCATGGGCTTGGCTACTTATGGACTATGGCCGGTTGGGCCTCCCTCCTTGGCTTCCATTTTCATTTTATTTCTTGGAGCCCAATTGACTAAAATCTTGTTTTATAGTTTCCGAAACAAATTTCCAAAATTCCAATTTTGCCCTTAGGCCTTCTCCAACATTCTAGCATCCAAGTTTCCATAACCGGCATACACCTACCAAGAAAAATTCAAACATGGCCTCCTTTCTCATAAATTACAATTATTTCGAATTTTTCGCTTATGCAAAAAGGCGGGATATAACAGTATCACCCGTACTCGGCCCTCCCGAGACTCGATGGTATCCGTACTCGGCCCTTCCGGGACTCGATGCTATCCGTACTCGGCCTTTTCGGGACTCGATGCTATCCGTACTCACACATAGACATAAATGAAATCAACATCATCCTTAGCATTACCATACATCTATCATTAAAGCATATATTAGAACATTGAAGGCAACTATGGCGATGTCGGGGTGACGTGAGGTCGTGGACCCCCGATTTCATTATGGAGTAATCATAATCATCACATCTCACCTTGAAGGGACTAACGTTTTAAGGTGAGTGTACAAAAGGAAAGCATCAATGGAATCATACTTAGAATCATTAACTTCATGGGCATCATACCTTACTTTGGATTCTTTAGACTTAAACTCATCATCATCATCCATTATCATACTCGTGTCTTACCTCTTTTCTTTATCTTATACATATGTAGCTCCTTATAGTCATAGACCCATAATTTTCGTTATGTAGGAAGATCAGGGGAAAATGGGAAGATTCATGCCATAGAAGGCATGCCTTCGAAAGAAAGGACTAGCATCATAAGGTGGGTCTAGCAACAATGAATAATATCAAAGAGTCGTATGGAGGTCATTAGCTTCGTAATAATATCATATCATGAGCTTTAGGGTCTCTAAACTTGGGCTCATCATCATATTCATAACACGTTTCTTAACTTTATCTCACGAGAGCCCTTTATAACGTAGACTCATCATTTTCGGTCTATACATATATGCAGAGAAGTCATAGAAGGATAGGAAGATTCATACCATAGAGTCATGCCTTAGAAAGAAAGGACTAGCCTTACATACCTCTTTCGTTTAACAATTCTATCGCTTGATTGTTCTCCTTCGATGCTCGCGTTTCTACCTTCAAGAAAGTTCATATTAACATTAGCTAATCGATTATAAGAACGTGCTTACTAAAGCTAGAGAAAATCGGGCAGCATTTCTTTTGTTTACACAACTTTCTCCATATTCCATATTAACTCCCAAACATCCATGACAACAATCATAATATTATAGGCAACAATCGTCATTCATCTACATTATCCACATTTCACAATTCCACTTTAATTCCTCCATCATCAGGGTCGTAGTTCACTATTACGTTTCTCACATATAATGCTTATCCCATGTTCTAAATGTCATTCATAACATATTTACAATCACAACATATCAATAATCATGACTCAATCCAATCTACTACTCAAAAGTGACACAATTCCCACATTCATGACCCATTTTCTATACTCTTCTACAATCCAAGTGTTTCAACTTCTCAATACCTTAAACAACATGAAAATGCAATTAAACTTACCTTAGATAGTGTAGGAATAAGCCTTGAGTGGAAATACCTCCGCACCAAAACCCTAGTTCACTTCCATTGGAATTTCTTGGCTTAGATGATCTTCAATGAGTTTCTTACACTTGATTTTGTTGGTTTGATGAAGTTGATCATAGATTTCTCTTGGGTTCTTATGGATGAAGAGGAGAGGATTCTAGAGGGTTCTTGAGGCGTGGAGTGAAAATGAAATGAAATAAATGAAGTTAGGGTCCTTATATCAACTTAAAAGTTGGACCGACTCGGACATACGGACCCAACATACGGTCCGTACATTTTTATACCGACCGTATGTCCGGACCGTATGTTTGGTCCAGGTGTGATGTCATTCGCGTAATATACGGTTGAACATACGACGATATGTTTGGCCGTATAATGCCCACCGTTTCCGAACTTTTTCTCGTCGACTCATTTGATCTCCAATCCTTATGGAGCCTTCTTAACACTTGTTTAACACCTCATTAGCAATATAAGGGACGCTATAGCCCTTCTCCAAAACATACGTAAGTTCTCATTAATTCGATACTCATAAATCTTGTCCGACACATAACATATACTTTGCTTTCCTTAATGCCTTTCTCCCTTACCTCGTATGTCTTTGAAATCTCGATGAGGATCATCAAACGCTATTTCTTACTTATCAAAACATTGTATACATCGTACCCTTCGTTAGTCTATTCATGGTGCGTTAATGGGAAATTTTTTGAGTCAGTAACATTCTTCCCCTTTTTGAACATTCGTCCTCGAATGTTAAGCACTCGAATCCTATGAAAATTTCACCGCAGTTTCCCCTATAAAATGGAACTACCATCCTGTCACAACAGTCCACAATAACATTGCCTCACAAGGCCATAGCACAATAGCAATATAAGTTGGCCACACTCGACCCATATGCATAAAAAAAGAAAACATACATACCTCATAAACTCGATGTCTCATCTTGGATCCCTTTCTGGCCGAAATAAGTGCGGATACTTGGATTTCATATTTTCTTCCACTTCCCAAGTCATTTTTAACTATAGTTGTTATTTCATCATAAGACCTTAACTCGAAGCCACTTCTTAATTTTCGAAGCCTCCGTACTTGCCTATCTAATATGGCAATGGGTACCTCCTCATAATTCAACTCTTCGTCACTTGAACATCGTTCTTATCGGCACGATCCTAGTAGGATCTCCAACATTTTTACGAAGCATCGAGTCATGGAAAATCAAGAATCGACTCCAAATTAGAGGTAGATCTAATTCATAAGCAACTTTGCCTACTTGCGCACAATCTCATAAGGCCTAATATATCAGGGACTAAGCTTCCCCTTTTGGCCAAATCTTATAACGCCCTTCATTGGCGACACTTTTAAGAATACCCAATCTTTCACTTAAAATTCTAAGTCTCGTCGATCCTTTTTCTTGCCCAATAATGATATTAAGTCTTACATGGTTTGCAAATCTATCCCACTTCCCTTTCTTCCATGTGACCATGATAATGGTATTGATTTACATCCGTAGTCTCAATAAATTCAATCCGAGATGTCTTGTCGTAAGTGTCCCTTGTTGACCCATTCCGTACTCAAAATTTTCAAGAATTTCATAACCCTTTGGTAAGAAAATTCGCTATAACCACAATGATACAAAATGAAAGTTCCAAGGCATGATATTCTTCTGGTAAAAACCCCCTTTATTCAATGATCCTATCGAATTCATAAGTAATCTAACCCACCTCAGGGCTACCGTAGGAAACATATAACATGTACTTATATCACATCCAGAGTGATCGTCCTATTTTTCCTTAATGATAATTTCGCTCAACATTTCGACTTAATTTACCACATATCCTCCCTCAACCGAATTCGAGTACCGACCAACACACTATTCTTGTTCACCCCTCTACTCCTCTTCCTATGTATCCCATCGGTTTCATTCTCGATAAGTAAATACTTACAAGTTACATAGTTCTTGTGTGATTCGTGTATGAACATCTAATCTTATCCGTAAACTTCCCTTTCTTTGGTCCGTTCTATTTTTACGTATCTCACACATATCAAAACTCTTTTGTCTAGCTGATGTAACTTATCTCGTCATGCTCTTTTCTCTCTTTATTAGTCCCCTCGATTATCACGTCTTATATTCTATTATAGAAAACTTTATGTCTCTTCTTATTTGTCGCTTTTCGCAATATCACTAATAACGACTGGGCTGCTAGTGCCCTTGCTTTATTCTAATATAGCATCGCTATATTTACAATATTCCTCAAGTTATTTTCTCTCAATGTCATGTGGCTCAAGGTCTTTGCGAATGATTTCCGGTGGGCCTCGTATGCTGCTCAATTCGTGTTCGTTTTATTCACTAGTTATCAGACTTATTTCTCGCGTAACTCTCACTCTTTATTTTAGAGTCTACATCTGTCACATCTTAGGGTCCCTCGTTTCAATCTCTACACTTGTGTTCTCTTTACTCGCTCCCCCCCCCCCCCCTTTTAGGGTTTTGCACGTACCATTCTCAAATCTGTTGCCTCACCTTCAAATCTTGATTTCATATATATCCCTTACTATACTACATCTTATTCATGCCGCTTCCCATAATTTATAGCTACGGTAATTCATGTGTGAAGTCTTAACATACTCATCTTGCAGTTTGTAATCCGTGTAATACAACCGACATAGCAATCCAAACAAGGATGTATTTCACTTAGCTCATCCGGTAGTTATGAGTCAATGTCTAGATCCGCTCCAATTAGCAACTTTTGTCCCATGGAATGCTCACAATAGTAGTATTTCTAGTTATCCATACCTTCCATGCAATGTCACTTGCCCTCTTCTTCGGTGCTCAAAGTTCACTTGTAACGTCATCTTTGTTTTCCAGGGCCTAAGTCTCATGCGCAACTAATACCCCCTTATACTTCATACTCTTTACTCGCGTGTTACAATCAACATTGATTTCAAAACCAATCATAATTATGTCGTATTTGTCGTTGATGATAGCACCTTTCTCATTTCTTTATCGTCGTACGGTAAACTCATAACTCATGGCCACCTTTTTCTTTTCAACTCATTACTTTATATACTTTACTATTGCTGTCTTAGTGGAGGATATTCGTAGGAGATGCATCTTCCTTTTCCCATAATACGACTACTTGCTGACAAGCATGCGTACTTCGTATATTTCCTCTTCCTTCCATACCGTACTTATTCCTTTACATTCTTTCCCTCCTCAATTTATCTTATTACCTACCTTTTTATAATCGATCCTTTATTCCTCACACAAGGAATCTATCTTAACTCGGTACCGCTTTGTCCTCCGTTCAATCACTCATTGCCTTCTCTTCTTTTCACGACAATTCCGTCTACGGTTCCCGCAATTTCTTTTAAATTCTGGGGAAAAAAAAAAAAAAAAAAAAAAATTTGACAAGGTTTCTCTCTTGTAAACATAACAATCCCAAAAAGCACATAGCCCAATAAACAAGCCCACTCGCTCTTAATAGGACATACGTCGGACATACATAATACGCAACTCGCCATCAATATGACTTGGCATTAAAGGATATAAATAGGGCTTGTCTTATAAGTTGTATTGCACGCTCGGTCTCGAATTCCAATATATATATATATATATATATATATATATATATATATATATATATATATATATGTATATGTATATATACATGCACATATTATTATATATTTTTTCACACACCGTCAATCAACTTACTTGTAAATCACGATTCGCTATCACGAGGTCACTAACAAATATAGTCATCTCAATTTGTTGGGTTGGCGTATTGCCTCTGTCACACCCTTAATCCGATAGGGTGTGATGGGCACCCGACCCTTATTTAGGGCCGAGCGAACCGTGACTCTCGTAATGCTCACAATCACGGCTCTCAAATCGTGACACGAATACATAATGAAATTTTCGAAAAATAATATCTTTTTACCTTTCTAGTCAAATAGAATCTATAACATATAAAACTTATAATACAATACGTAATAGTACATCGAACACATAGCCGGCTTACATAACCGACATCTTATACCCACGACAACTGTCGCAAAGTCTCACACACGAACATGAAACCATAACATAATACTCCGACTCGGCAAAGCACTCCGCAGCAAAATGGAGCTCGCCAATCCCGCCGGAACATCTTCTACTAATATCTTCAGCTCACAGGGTGTACCGCGCGGCATGAAACGCGGCCCCGACAGAAAGGGGTCGGTACGGGATATGTGCGAGTATGTATAGCATGAAATGTAGTAAGCGGCATCATACCGAAATAAGGGAAATCGTAAAATCATGACACTTGCTTCCGAAAAGATTTATCATGCATATCGAAATCATATAATCATCATGTATACATATAGCGTGTCCGGCCTCCCCAGCGGACTCGGTAGATAAAAATCATCATATCTGTCTATACCTATAAGTGCCCCCCGGCCCCCGGGGGGGACACGGTTTCGTATCA
>NW_026724357.1:0-5460 GCF_029784015.1 Lycium ferocissimum
GGAGAAGGTTATTAATGTTAGAATGCGTTTTAAATTGATTATTGATGTTGTTAATATGGTTGTTGGTATTGTTGTTGAAGATTTGGCCGAGTTGAATTCTCGGGGTTGTTGAATTTACAGGGGAAATACTCCCCAAATTTCTGTAGAATTAAGTGCCAGCTTGATTGAATTACTAAGTGCACGTAGCTAATGTTAGTATTTAATGATGTTGTTGTAGATTTTGAAGCCGAGACTTAGTTTGGATTAGCTTAGGGAGCGGACAAGGTATGTAAAGCTTACCCTTTCTTTTCGTTTGGCATGTCTTAGCGTAAGTAAGCTATAACACTTGTAATCCTCGGGGGTAACTATTCTTATGATCCGAGCATGTTTGCGATTCTTATCCATCTCTTAATATTGGTATTCTTAATGTAGTAGAAACATGATCCCTATGTCTTTGATATGATTGGATTTCAAATGTTGCATAAACGGTTTTGTTCCTAAAGGACCCTATGTCTAAAAATGTCCGTAACATTCATAGATGGAACCGGATTGCTTTGATATGCTCGCAAATGATTCTATAACGTATTATGACTTTAACTTTCATGGGCGGGCCCGGATTGGTTTGATGCATATCCGTGGTCCCCGAGATTTTTCTTTGTATAGCCCTAACGACCTTTTTAAAAGAACTTAACATGATTACCGTTTTAGCTCTCGAGCATAGGCTACTTACTTATCCATTGAGTTTGTAATGATGATTTGTATGCATATGGTTTCTCACTACTCCCGCTGCGTGCAAAGCTCAATATGTCTTTCACCGAGTCCGGGCCGAGTATGTATTCGTGCACAGTTTCCTTGCATTGTTCACCGAGTCCCTCACTAGAGGGCTGGGTACGGTATGTATATATATATATATATATATATATATATATATATATATATATATATATATGATATGATGATGTGATGACATGATGATGTGATGATATGGGGATGGCGGCCGAGGATGGCATATGATGATTCTATTCACCGAGTCCCTCCGCTGGGGCCCGGTACGTATATATATATATATATATATATATATATGATGGCATGATGACATGATGATTTTATTTACCGAGTCCCCACTGTTGGAGGGCGGGACATGCTATGTATATGCATATGTACTACACGATATTGACATGCATGATTTGTGTTTCAAAGGCAAGCCTTGTGGTTTTCCGGTCACTATACTCATGTTTCATGTTCTCTACTTCAAGACGATTCTCGCGATTTCGTGCTTCATACTTTACGTACTCGGTACATATTAAAATGCGCATCGACCCCCACTCTCGGGGTGCGTTTCGCCAACGGTACGGATACACGGTTTTGGTGATCCGCCGGCACAGGATTCCCATTCGAGTTTGTTTTGGAGTGCTCCATTCGAGCCCATATTTTGGTACAGACTCTTTTGTTGTATATGTGTATGTCTATTCAGGGGTACGGCGGGGCCCTGTCCCGTCATATGATTCTGTTGTTATGCTTAGAGGTCTATAGACATATGTGTGGGTTGTGGGTAGTCACTGTTCAGTCGTGTTTGTGTTTCAAATGTTCCCAGGCTTATGTACGATTTGTATATATGTATGCGAAGCCGTGCCTTTCCGTATGTTTAAGTTCTTATTATGTTTGCTATGGTATGATTATAATTGACGGATGCGTACGAGTGCCCGGCTGAACTAGTCACGGCTACGGGGGCGGGTCGTGACGAAGTGGTATCGGCGCGGTTCGTCCTCGGAATGTCTACGGAGACCGTGTCTAGTAGAGTCCTGTTTATCGGTGTATTGTGCACCACATCTATAAACATGTTATATCCCGTATTTTGCACATTGGGACAATCCGGTTTAACTATGGTAAGTTAGGGATAAAACCATTCCGGGATGCAAAGTCGGGACTTTTGACCTTCGATTTTATTTTAAGACATAAGATGTTCATGAATTTGTTGGCATGGAACATTTAGGAAAATTTGGGACCAAAAGTGGTATAATTGAAAGTTGGAAATCATGCATTATTTGGCCATGTTGGCCGTGTGGTGTGGGAGGTGGCCCACACATTTTGTGGACAAATTTAATTGGTCCAATACATGTGTGGGCCATGGACACTTGTATGACTTATATTAGTATGTAAAAGATGACTTCTAAGTCATTCATCTTCATTCAACACTTAGAAAAAAAAAAACAAGAAGTTGAAGAACAACAACAACAACCTCTCGGCCAAGAGGGAGAAAAATCAAGTCCAAATTTTGCCATCCCAAAAATATTTCTTTGATGCAAATCCACTAATTTGAGGTCCCTAAGTAGCGTGGAAGTGTTGTTTGGGTCATCAAACCATCCGTTTTGTAAATCGCAAACCCCAGCTAGTTGTGAAGTTAAAGGAACAAGGTAAGATTTAATCTTGCTTTATGTGTTATGAATGGTGTATGCATGTTGTAGTATGCTAAAATGGATGAAAATCATGAAATATGGCATGTTGGAAGTGAAGCCATGCATGGTGTGTATGGCGTGTAGTGTGTGTGTTGTGTTGAGATGATGAATTGATTTTATGTAGCATGTTTAGTTGTGTAGTGTGAAGAAAAGAATGAGAATCATCAACATATGTATATGTGTAGTGTGGCCGAATATAGGTGTTATATCCCGTATTTTGTACCTTGGGATAATCCGAGTTAATCATGATAAGTTAAGGACAAGGTTGTAATTTCTTTCGATTTTGTTAAAAGTGCATAAGTTGCATTTTCATCTTTTTATTGGTATAGAATATTAAGGGTAAATTTGGAATAAGGAAAATTTGGGGTTAAAAGTGAATTATGGAAAGTTGAGCATTTCATGAAAATTAAGGGCTAGAAGTGAAATTTTGGAAACTAAATATTTCATGAAAATGGCCATATGTGGCCATGTGTGTGGTGTGGGCCATAGCCCACGTGTTAATTATATAAGTGGCAAAAGATGACTAATTAAGTCATCTTCATCGTTTAGCACCCTAGAAAATTCAAGAAGCATGGAGAAAGAACAAGAGGCCATTCGGCCATGACCAAAAAAATTGGAGTCAAAAATTGACAATCATGTTATTGCTTCATAATTTAAACTCACGTTGACACATTATTATATTTCGTATTTTTGTACGTCGGATTATTCGCAAGCTGAGGTGGGGTCCACACAACCGAGATTTTTTTGGGACATGCGACAATTTATATGAATCACATATGTGAAGTTAAAAATAACTCAGAAGGACCACTTGAGCCAAATCATAGTGGAAGTCCTCAAGCAAATATTTTTAAGTAATGTTTTCGGGTGATCTGACTTCGAGGGGCAGAAACGGTATTATAAGTTTGGAATTTGGAAAAACACCAAAGATAGAAGTTGTAGATAATTGAATTATCTTTCCAACCATAGGTCGTGGGCCCACAGGTGACATTGGGATAAGGAGATATGGACGTTTTAAGGCGGAAAGGTCAGTGAGCTAGGTCCAAACCGGGCCCAATCGGGTTGTGCCCATGACCCATGCCTATTTAAGTCTAATTTCAGCCCTTTCCTCTCATTTTTCAGACCAAGAATACCCAGAAAATTCTGGAAAGAGAGAGAGAAGAACCTTGGAGAGAAGAAAAACCAATTTTGACCAAAATCTGAGCCCAGAATTTCGAAGCCCATGAAGAGAAAAGTGTTGTACGCTGCGTTGTCTTCAATTTGAGCTAAAAATCAACCAAGGAGAAGAGTGATAATGTTACACCTCGGAAAATTTCCCGTTGGTACGCAAGTGGACGAACTAGTGATGAGTGCGAGGAGTACGAGTGTATAATGTTTCATGGGCAATGTAAGTAAATGGATGGGAATGAATAGAATAAAAGTCGAGAATGTGAAAAATTGGAAGTTGGCAAAAAAGCTGCCCAGTGGTCGTAAACCACAAAATACGGACCGTAAAGTGCAATACGGTCCGTAAATAAGCTGCTGATACGTAAGCGCATGCGGCAAAATCTTCAACTTTCACGCCTACCGAGAAATGGTTAAATACGACAGTGGACGGACCGTAAAGTGATTTACGGCCCGTAAACCATGGTCGTAAATCACCATGCATGTTGCCAAGGTTTCTGCTTCAACTTAAGCTTAAAGACGACCACGAGGGACGGTCCGTAAAGTGGAATACGGACCGTAAACCTCCATGGACGACCACCGTTCACCCCGGCCACGATTTTTCAAGTCATTAAATATAAGGACCAAGACTTGTTTTATTTCATTTCATCATTTCACTACTTCTCTCTAGAACCCTCTCTACATTTATTACACAAGTTTTCAAGGATATTGGAGGATCGACAACACTAAATAAGTGGATCAAGAGTAAAGGAATTCATCAAAGATCCTTGAGTAAGAAATCCAAATGGAGAAAAACTAGGGTTTTGCTCAAAGAGGAGTATTAGCAACCAAGGCTTATTCCTAAAGCATCTAAGGTAAGATTCCTGATATTTATATGTTGTTTTAGGTATTTGGGAGTTGAAATACTTGGTCATTATAAGAGAATAGCGAAAAGGGTTATGAATGATGAATAGTGACGTTTTTGAGACATAGTTGGAATTGAATCATGAATGTTGTTGGGTTGTGATATAAATGTGTTATAAATGGTATTAAGAACATGAACTAGACACTTTAGACGAATGGACGAAGTTGGGCATTATGACCATGATTGTGGGTAAATTAGAAGCAAATTGAGAAACCTAGATAAAAGGCATAATGTGAATGACTAATGGCCATTGTTATGATATTAATGAAGGTTTAAGCGCTATCATTGGAAGGAGTCGTGCAAGCATAGAATAGTGCGACAAAAAGGTATGTGAGGCTAACCCTTCTTTCACAAGGCATGGTTCTTGGCCAAATTCCTAATACCTTCGTGTATGAGAGTATGTTGTCTTCTCATAGTTTATGCTCCGAGCTTATAAGCCCCCAATCCTTGATATGTACTACTACTCGACCAAAGTTCCTCATATGACGGGCAAGTCTATAATGTAGATGTAACTATAGTGATGATGATAGTATAATGACGAGGACAAAATGATGTTAAAGACGCTTACGAGCTATTATATGTATGTGTGTGCCTATGAAGGGCTATAATAAGCCCCAAGCTTGTGATGCCGGGTAAGAGTATATGTATATGAATATTTATATAAAGTATGTATACGTTTACGTGTGCGCACACCTCTCGCATGGTACGGATACCCCTGGAGCCTTGGTAGGGCCAGGTATGAGTAACCTTGAGCCTTGGTTGGCCAAGTATGTATGAAACACCGAACCTTCGTGGTCGGGCACGCTATATAAAAGCTATATATATATATGATATCTATATGAGTAAGAATAAGCTATATGTATAACATCTACATGAGTACGAATAAGCTAAGTATATGACATCAATTAGAGTACGATTATGTTAAGGGCTATGTAAATGCCAAGTAAGGGTATGTAAATG
>NW_026724358.1:0-5649 GCF_029784015.1 Lycium ferocissimum
GTGACCACGTTCCGACCTTATGCATGATCTCTTTGTTTTGCTATGCACATATGTCTTGATGCGGGTTTGGTATATATTGATCCAAGATTCTCTCTACGTACCTTTCACTTCGGTTATGGTTTGGATTTACGTACTTTATGCTTTACATACTCGCACATCTTTGTCCGACCCCATTTCCTCGGGGTCGCGTTTCGTACCCGCCGAGGTACGCAGGTTCGTGATGCCGTTGTAGGCCACACGTTCGCTATGACGAGTGCTCCTTTCGTCGGAGCCCATATGTTGGTACCTATCTTCTGCGATGTTTATGCTTTCATATATTGGATTATTTGGGGTACGGCGGGGTCCTGTCCCGTCATATGTTTCTATTTCGATTTGTAGAGGCCTGTAGTCATACATGTGGGTCATGGGTCATGTGTGCGTTCGTTTGTTTGTGATCTGCATCTTAATGCGGTCCCGTTTGTTATTATGGCCAAGACGGCCTAATCGTCCGTACGTGTGTATGTATCCGTCAAGTATATTCCGGGCCAATCTATCGTATTTGGATGCGGCCCTAAATGGCACATATGTTTGTATACGTATACGTATTAACGATGGTATTCCACCTTCTTCTCGACTTCGATGTGACATTGTTGCCGTGTGGCCAACTTAAGTAATATTTGCTTTTAATCTGCTTCGAGATAATTAATATGAAAGCTTGAGTTAGATAAAAATATGACAAGTTAGTAGGTACGTCTGTTTGGGGTGTCCAAGTAGGACATCAGTCGCGGCCCACGGAGCTGGGTCGTGACAAGTCAGACTATTAATCCTTTATCTTAAAAGCTCTATAGTATACATTCTTGTGGGTAGTGTTGAGTTATTGATTAACTCTCGGGCACGTTGTTACGTTTGACTTAGTATTTGATTAATAAAGACTTCCACTGATTTAATTCTTATATTCATGATCTGTTTGCATTTATTTTATTAAATTGTTGGACGAGAATGTTGAACCTGGCGAGTTCAAGTGTTATTATTGTGTCGTTTAGGTTCTTCCGATGTTATTCATGACGTCGGATGCCGGTTACATCTAGGGTAGGTTTTGGGGCGTGACAAGCTTGGTATCATAGCCTACGTTTAAATACGTCCTAGGATTATTGCCTATGTACGTCGTGAGCCGTGTCTAGTGGGATTTTCCTTGTGCCCCGATCACCCGACCGAGAAACTTCCAGGACATTTATAGGTGTTTCCTATTCTTCTTGATTCTAGATTGTGCTATAGAGCTTTAAATTTCGTTAAGATCATTCTGACATGTCCTATAAGTCGTGCCTCGCAGAAATGGCTTTAACTCGTGCGAGGACTACTAATCAGGGAAGCAATGGTGCTTCTAACTTATCGTCTGGCGGATGAACCGCCAGGATCACTAACCGTACCATTCTTTGCGGTCGAGAACGGTAATTCCTTGGTTGGGTTTGCCGAGCAACAAGAGAATTGAAAAGGGAGAAGAGGGCTAGGACAAGGGAACAAAAAGTAAGAAGGCCCGATTTACGGGTGGGTTCGGTAGTTCACAAATGGAGGGCAAAGGAAAGGTATTTCGCACCTCGAAGCTGGCCTTGTTTCTCGGTCTAATGTGATTCCATCCGGTGGACAAGGTCAGAGGAACAATGATCAGAACAAATATTTACAAGGTAGTAACCGACAAGCATTTAGATGAGAGGATAGTGTCTGTCATCATTGTAGGATTAGAGGCCACATCAAGAGGGAATGCAGAAAGTGGCTATGTGAGATGGCTGCTATGAATAACCAAAAGAATGATTCGCCCGCTCGCATACGCAGAAATCCGCCCGTGTGTGCTAACAATAATAATCGGAGACCGACGTTCGTAACAACGACAAAGGAAAGGAAAATTGCTAATACTTGCAGTGGAGGACAGCTCGACTTTATGGGCTGACTCGTAGTGAGGCAGTGACCGAGGCCGAAGTCGTGGTTACAGGTATCCTTACCATCTGTTCTCATGATTCTTACTCATTAATTGATCCGAGTTCAAATTTATCCTATGTGACCCCCTATTTTGCTCTCTATATGGGTATGAAATCCGAACCTTTGCTGTTGATACGCCTTCGGGTGTTCCTGTTATTGCATCTAGAGTGTATAGAAATTGTGTTGTTGTGATTAAAGGTCGTGAGACCATGGCTGATTTGTACGAACTTGAGATGGTGGATTTTGATGTAATTATAGGGATAGACTGGTTGTCCGCATGTTATACTAATGCGGATTGTCGCCATAAGTTAGTTCGCTTCGCCTTTCCTGAGGAGCCTGTTATTGTGTGGGAGGGTGAATTGCTAAGCCCAAGGGTAGATTTATTTCCTATCTTAAGGCTCATAAGATGATTACTAAGGGGCTTATTTACCATTTGGTTGCTGTTAATGATACAAAAGCTGTAGTACCTGAATTTGCACCTGTTCCCATGGTTAGTGATTATCCCAAAGTGTTTCCCGAAGATCTCCCTGGCATCCCTCCCGATAGGGTTATTAATTTTGGGATTGATGTTATTTCCGACACCCAACCTATTTCTATTCCACCCTTATCATGGCTCCGGCGGTAATTCAAGGGAGTTAAAGGATCGGTTGAAGGACTTATTGGATAAATGTTTCATCCGACCAAGTTCCTCACCTCGGGGGTGCCTAGTTCTTGTTTGTTAGAAAGAAGGATGGTTCCCTTTAGGGATGTGTGTTGATTACCATCAGCTTAATAAGGTGACCATTAAGAATAAATATCCTTTGCCTAGGATAGATGATCTATTTGACCAACTTCAAAGGTGCTAAGTACTTTTTCAAAGATTGACACGAGGTCTAGGCATCACCAATTGAAGATAAAGGAGAAGAATATCTCGAAAACCGCTTTTCGTACTCGTTATGGGCATTTTGAGTTTCTAGTTATGTCCTTTGGGTTGACTAATTCGCCTGCTGCGTTCATGGATTTGATGAACCGGGTGTTTAAGCCGTATCTAGGACGCTTCATTATTGTGTTTATTGACGACATCTTGGTGTCTCGTAAAGAATCGTGAGGATCATGCTAATCATTCGAGGATAACTTTGACAACGAATTTGGGAGAACGAGTTTTATGCAAAATTCTCTAAGTGTGAGTTCGAAAGTTCGAGTCTCCGTGTCTTTCTTAGGTCACGTCGTACTCGGTGGCCAACGATTAAAGTAGACCCTCGTAAAATTTTCGGCGGTGAAGGATTGGCCTAGAACCCGCTGGGGGCATGATCAAATTCGTAGTTTCTTGGGTTAGGCAAATTATTACCGAAAGTTCATGGAAGGATTTTCATCAATAGCCTCTCCATCGACTAAATCGGTGACGTAAGACCGCTAAGTTTCAGCTGGTCCGAAGCTTGTGAAAGAGTTTCCAAGAGCTTAAGACAAGGTTGACTTCGGCTCCTATTTTGACTTTACCTTCTGGTGGATATGCGGTGTATTGTGACACTTCTAAAATTGGTTTGGGTTGTGTATTAATGCAGAACGGTAAGGTGATTGCTTATGCTTCACGATAGTTGAAGAAGCATACGAAGAACTATCCAACTCATGACTTAGAGTTGGCTGCAGTGGTTTAGAGTTGGCTGCAGTGGTATTTTCTTTGAAAATTTGAAGTCATTATTTGTATGCTGAGCATTCTGATGTTTTTACTGACAGCGAGAGTTGAATCTCAGACAGCGGAGGTGGTTGGAGTTGTTAAAAGACTACGACTTGAATGTTATATCCCGTACTTTGTACGTCGGGATAATCCGAGCTAACTATGATAAGTTAAGGACAAGGTTATTCCGGGATACGAAGTGGAGATTTTTAACCACGATTTATTTCAAGGCATGAGTGTTTATGATTTTAATTGGCATGAGATATTATGGAATTTGGGATTAAAAGTGGACTATGGAAAGTTAGACATCTCATGAAAAATTTGGGGGCCAAAAGTTAATTTTTGAAAGTTGAAAATTTCATGAAAAAAATAGCCATGTGGCCGGCCACATGAGGTGTGGGCCATGGCCACATGGATGTTCAATATATGTGAATTAAGATGACAATTATTCCATGCTTCATCATTTTTACCTCTAGAAATTTCAAGAAAGTGGGAGAGAAAAATAGCAAGGACCATTCGGCCCTCTCTCTAGTCGAGCAAGCCAAGAAAACATTGATCAAAAATAATTTTCTCTAGCAATTCCACTCCTTAGAAGGTGCATAATAACGTGGGCGGAGTCGTTGGAGTAGCAAGAAGAGCGTTGGTTCAAGCCGCAACTCATAGCCAACTTGAAGAAGTAAGTGGAAGAGGTATGATTCAATCTTATTTCTCATATGTTATGGATGGTTTGTGTATGTTGTGAAGTGTGGAAATAGAATGAAATCATGAAAATAGGGATGTTGAAGTGTAGCCGTGAGTGTGCTTGGCCGTGTGCATGTAGAGTTGTGTTGGAGTGATGAATCAATTGTATTTAGCATGTTTGTGTGTTGTTATGTGTGGAAAATGAATGAAACTCATGGAATGATGTATGTTGGTGGTGACTAGGGGCTGCTTGGTGTGTAATGAATGAGTTAATGTTATCTAGAATTTTGGTTGTCGTCGTTATGAATTCTATGCGTAAAATGAAAGGTTAATGATCCAGGTTAGTTAAAAACCGTGTGGGCCGGTTTGAAGGTTAACGTGATCTTATTGTAGTTTCTTGAATTTATGAAAATAATGTCGTCAAAGTGTGAGTTGTTGATATAGTTTATGAATTTGGGAAGAAAATGTTGTTGGTGTTCCTAATGTAGTTGGAAGATTTCGGGTGAAATGACCAATTGCTTGGGTTGTCTTGAATATTGTATGGATCGCTTGGAATGTTCTTAAATCGTGTTTGAATGGTCTCGGATTAATACTTGAACGTATGATTAATGATGTTGGTTTGAATGCGCGTAGTTTATTTGAATGTAAATGGAATTGTCACGACCCAACCCCGTAGGCAGTGCACGCTAGTGCCCCGATGCGAGCACCCATACGCCACCGACCGCATTCGGCATACAAACGACTCGTACATAAATCAAGACGTACGTGACTCCAAACCGACGCATGCAAATATATATACCGACGAAGCTTCCGCAAGGCTATCATAATATACATAACGTAGCAAAGCGTAATACATACACGCGGCGACAAGGGCTTACCGGCGGACGGGCCGCCCAAACCACACTCACATAACGCGTCCGAACAAAACTCGTACCTAACCACATCTATGCTCCGCTGCACTTAACAATAGTAACAACACCGATGACGGAGCCGGGGAGACCTGTACTTAATAAAACATAATCATATACATCGAAAAGTATATACCCAAAAATATTGGCTCCGAACAAGGGAGCACCCCCGACGACGGAATGGAAATCTACGCCGGTGGATCACCAAACGCGTGTCCGACACTGCGGAGTACGAAACGCACCCCCGAAAGGGGTCGATTTTAATATGTACCGAGTATGCAAAGCAGAAGGGCTAGTAAACGAAGTCATAACCGAAGTAAGGTGTACGAACGCGAGCATAATAACCCAAATACCAAAGTACTATATCCGAAATACAAATCATACATAAGCGGTGTAAGTGTAAGACGAATATAACCATCGGGAAAGCCCAAAATGCTTGCTTTATTTTGGAAA
>NW_026724359.1:0-16010 GCF_029784015.1 Lycium ferocissimum
CCCCTGAGTCTATCCCCCTTTTACTACCTTATATAGCAAGTACGCCTCTGACTAAGTCGTATATCACAGGTTTGCCTTTCTTCTATATATTCTCATCAATAGTAAATCATACATCAAGTGTTCATCTATGTACAATCATAAATATATAAACCACAATTCGAGGTCTAAACTTAATATCCTTCCTTTCCCCGATAATATATGTCCATAGAAGGCGAGTATAACACGACAATTTAAGCAATAAGTCTAATCACAATAACGGGCAACGAGCCACCGTCAGCAATAATCAACCTAATAGAAATCCATCTCGAATCACCAGTATGAATACAACTTCGTCTCATATTTCGGTACATGCGCGTAATAGCGGCAGCCCACAAAATTAGAAATCATACCAACCTAGCTAATATCCAGCAAAACACCGTATACGAAGACCTAATCATGCTTTCTCTGTTATACCGAATACCCGTACGTTGAAATATTTTAAGTTGATTGCGGAAAGTTAATGACAAGGTTATTTTCCGACTTTGTTTTAGGTAAGTTGTTTGTGATAATATTGGTATGGAGTGTTAGAGGTAAACTTGGAATAAGGAATTTGGGGTTAAAAGAGAAATATAGAAAGTTAGACATTTCATGAAATTTTGGGACCAAAAAAAGATTATGGAAAGTTGGCCATTATTTGAAAATGGCCATAGGTGGCCCGACTATGTGTGTCTTTGCGTGTGGGCCAGTAGGGCGTATGGGTGAATTATATGTGGGATAAGATGACTAACTTAGTCATTTTTATCATTATCCTCCTTAAGAAAAAAATCAAGAAGCATGGAGAACAACCTAGAGGCCATTCGGCCATGGCTGGCCAGATTTGGCCATGATCAATTGATGAAGAAAAATTATTTCTTCTAGGTTTTCTACTCCTTGGAAGGTCTAAGCATCATGAAGTAGTTGGTGGAAGCAAGCAAAGCCTTATTGTTGCAAAAACAAGCTCTAACCGAATGGAAGAATTGGGTGAAGAAGGTATGGTTTGATCTTATACTTTTATATGTTATGCATGGTTGTGTATGTTGTGAAGTGTGGAATGAAAAAGAAAATCATGAAAACATGCATGTTGAGGGGCGGAGTGTGTGTGTGTAACCGTGTATATGTGTGGTTGTGTAGAGGTGAAATTAAGTGTATGTAGCATGTTTGCAAGTTGTTTTGGCATGTAGAAATGAATAAAAAGTCATGGAATTGATGTGTGTGTTGGTGTTGGCCGAATAGGGGCATTTTTTTGGTAGCTTGTAGCGAATTGATTTTCCTTAGTATTTTGGTCGTTGTTGTCATGGATTATGCGATGAGAATGAATGTATTAATGATTCAAGTTGAATATGTAATTGTGGTGTGGTGGCCGAGTATGTGTAGTATAGCATGGAAATGAAGACTTAATTTTATTTAGTGCAATTTGGTTGTTGTGTTGTGAAATATGTGAAGAAAATGAAAGCTTAATGGTCCAATTGAAGTGGTTGTTGTTGGGGCTGTTTAGAATAATGTGATTCTAGTATGGTTTCTTGTATTTTTGAGATCAATGTTGTTAAAGTATGGATTGTTAGTGTGGTTTTATGAGTTTGGAAGAAAGAAATATGTTGTTGATATTTCCTTGGATTTGAAAAGGTTTTGGGTTGCCTTATGTTTAGGTTGGGTTGTTTGGAATAATTTTGTGGATTGTTGGAAATGTTTTTGAATCGCGTTTGAAAGGTTTGAATTGTTATTTGAATATGCGATCGTTGATATTAGTTTGGAAATATGTAGCTAAGTTGAATATAATTGGAATGTTGTCAAAGTATGTGGAAATGACTTGTTAGTGTTAGAATGCGTTTGAAATTACTTATTGATGTTGTTGGAATGGTTGTTGGTATTGTTGTTGAAGATTTGCCGGGTTAAATTCTCGGGGGCGTCCAAGTTATAGGGGAAGTGCGCAGAGGTACGTAGAAAAAGTAGTGGCTTGGAATTAGATTCTTCGGCCTTTATTGACGTTATTGTAGATTTGAGCGTAGGGTTTGAGTTTGGATTAACTTTAGGAAGCAAATCGGTATCTTAAACTTACCACTCTTTTCTTTTGGCATGTCTTAGAACGGGGATTAGGTATGACATGATTTGTGCCTCGGGGGTAACTCCATTCGTAAATTTCGAGTATGTTTGTGATTCGTAGTTGCTTTGATGTTGGCATCCTTAGTATAGATCGCGTGTCTTGGATATGGATTGAGTTTGAAATGCTGCGTAAGTGATTCTTATATGTTTCTTGATATTCGTATCCTTAATACGGTCGAGTTATGATCCTTATGTCTTTTGTATGATTAAATTTCTAAGGTTGCAAAGAGTTATATTTTCAAAAGAATTTTGTTTTTCAACGAGACGTGTTCACTAAAACGATTTCGAAACTACGAACGTTCATAACTTTCGACTAAGGGCTCGGATTGCTGATTTCTTCACAAATGATGTCATGACGAGTAAGGACTTAAATTTTTATAGAGCGGGCCGGATTGGGTTGACGCTCGTCAGGTGGTCCCGCGACTTTTCTATGTTGGTTTTTAAATAACCTATTTTTTTAAAAGGATTTAATACGACCACTTTTTGATCCCAAGCATGATTATTTATTTAGCTATCATCGAGTTGGAAATAAGGATTTTATGCCCATGATTTTGATACGTAACAACGGTTTAAGTTCGGTTTGATATGTCCGAAGCGAGATTTGGGAGAAAACTTGATTTGACTATGGTTTTGGATTTTCAAAAAAGAGGGTTCGTTTTGATCACTCGGTTGAGTACGTGATGATGTCGCGTGCGTGTGGTTACTTACGATCGTTCGTGCGTTAAATTATTACCTCTTTCACCGGATCCGGCGGGGTATATGATGGTCGCACTATGATATACTACGGTGTTATCTTGTGTTACGGTTCCGAGACCTCGCCATAGGGCGGGTTCGTTTATGGGTTATCTTTGTGATATGGCTTATGATATGTTGTGATGGTGTGCTATGTTCGGGGTTGTACGGAGATTTGAAACACGGTGTTATGTCTTGTGGCGCCGGATAGGGTCCCGACCACGTTACGTCCCGCCGGGTCTGTGGACCGCATTTGATATATGATGTATGATGATATGATGAGTTTGTTCGCCGATGGTGGGGCAAACCCAATGATGAGGCAAATCCCACATTGGTCTAGGCAAATCCCCCATTCGGTTAATGTTATCTCGTATGACGGATTATGATGTGTTCGGTATGAGTATGTATGATTTATGTATCGGATATGTAAGTACATAGGTAATTGGGTTATTACGACTTCGTTTACGGCACTTTACACTTTGCATACTCGGTACATATTTAAAAGTCTGACCCCCCTTTCTTCGGGGGGGGGGGGCACGTTTCGGCCACGCGGTACCCGCGAGATGAGTAGGTGATGTTGAAGATGCTCGGTGGATTGGCGAGCTCCCGTTTCCTCGAATCTTTGCCGAGTCGAGTGCTTGTATGGTATACGAGGCGTTAGTAGAGACTTTGCGGGCAGTGTCGAGTGTATGATATGTCGGGTCTGTTTGTAAGCGGCTATGTAAGCCGGTGTGTTTGTATGCATTACGCTACCGATGTGTTTGGCATAAGCGGCTATATAAGCGAAGTGTTTGTTGTGCCTTATATTACGGTTTTTCACGATTGCGATTTTATTTGATTCAAAAAAAAAAACGAGCATGTTTGTTTTACGAAAAATTTCATTACGTGCGTATGTTATGTTTTGTGGGCCCAGTATGGTTATGATTATTACGATAGTCAGCGGGTTCGCTCGGCCCTAGGTAAGGATCGGGTGCCCATCATACCCTATCGGAAATTAGGGTGTGACATTCTCCCATCAATTCTACACAATACATACGTTTTGCTAATAAAAGTCTAACTAAAGTAAGCCATAACCTACCTAGAATGCAGAACAGGAGCCACGAACTACTCCACACGAGCCTTCTATTTCCGAAGCGCCTTATAACGGTCAAAGTCTAACGATATGATGCTAAGTAAGCAACAAACAATGTATTTAAAAAAGAACAACAATTTGGGGAAGAAGAACCACTTACTTCTACCCCTTTTTAATGGATGAAACCATCCTTTAATGGTGAATTAACATAAAATAAACAACCCACCAATTATACCCTTTCCAATAGATTTTAGAACAAAGCTTCCATTTTTATTAGAACCCTAGTCTCAACATGCAATTTCAACCATAAGAAATTAAATTCCTTTCCTAGAAAGTGATAATCTATACTCCTAGATGATTAATCAACAACAAAATAAACAACTCACCAATTATTTAAGGGTTTACTAATTCTAGGGTTCAAGGGTTTTCACCCACCATTAATGGACCTTAAACTAATTATGGAACTTGAAGAAGAAAGGAAAAGGAACAAATAAAGGTGGAGACTTACCCTCCAAGATGCTTTCACCAATGAATGGAATGAATTTTGCCTCTTTCTCTCTTGAAAACTGACTTTGGGATCTTGGGAATAATGGGTAGGAGTTGGGGGATTAAAATAGGGCATTGTGCCCCCCGTCGGCTGCTGTAGCTGTCACCATACTGCTGCAGCGGTACCCCTATAGCAGCCCTTTGGTCGCTGCCAGCGGCCAACTGGAACAGTCTGCACTAAAACAGGCATAACTCCCTCGTACGGTGGCCAAACGCGACGATTCTTTTTCCTATAGCTTCATAATTTTGATAAGGATCTAATGGTTCAAAAATCACCCAAAAAAAGGCCGGATGTTCAATTTGGATCCATTTCTATCCACATACCTCCGGCGAAAACACCGAACACGAGCGCGACAAAACCCAAACCCATCTGAAACTCTTTGGAATCTCCCCAAAATTTGTGGATAAGTTAAAAATCATCATAATAACATGTTGGAACTTCCAAAATATTGACACAAGGTTATCCTAACCCGACATTGACCGTGGTCAACTCTAACTCGCTAACTTAACTGGCTTCTCCCTCAATGACTCAATTTACACTCAAACCTTGCGGAAACCAACCCAATGACTTCATTAAGTCATAGATCATACTAACAGGACTTGGGAAAAGGGTCAACAAGGTTAAATGGGTCAAAACACTATAACGACTAAACGGGTCGTTACAATCCTATAGTAGTTGATCCTCTAAAGAAAGATATAGTGAAAATGATGATGACGGTGTTGCTTTTACTTATGTAATTCTATATGCATATATATATATATATATATATATATATATATATATATATAAAGCTATGTTGTAACACCGAGTCCCTTTGTGGCCGGGTATGCTTAACGCCGAGTCCAATATGGCCGGGTATGATATCTATTACATCCCGTGTTTTCATGCATCGGAAAGTGTGCGAGTAAATGATATTAGTAATGTACACGAGGTTATCCCCCAAGCTTATAGGTGGTTAAAGTGATGGTACACATATATCGTAAGGATTTGAAGTTAAACTAATCTGTCACACCCTGATTGTACTAGGGTGTGATGGGCACCTTTTATTACATACATAAATGACAATTTCAGAAATGATTTTCAGAACATACTTTTTTTTGAAACTTTCAAATCAACAGAATCTAAAATACATGGAATCTACTACATAATACAGAACGACATATCGGCTGATGGAGCCGGATACAAAACTGATGCACTGAACCCACGACTGCGTACGCAAAGTCTCTAACAGATAACCAAAACACATAGCATACACACTTTGACTCGGCAGCACTCCAGGAGCAAAAAGGAGCTTGCCAATGCCGCTGGAACATCTTTTATGCTATCTTCTAGTCATCTGGGTGTACCTGCGCGGCATGAAACGCAGCCCCCGAAGAGCAGGGGGTCAGTACGGAATATGTACTGAGTATGAAAAGCATAAAATACGACAAACAAAATCATAACGAACGAGAGGATACAAAACATAAATGCAATGGCCGGAGTATCGAAGTGCTTACTCATAAAACATAGGCAAATGCATAACGAGAAAATATGCCATAGCCGGCCCCATTATGGGACTCGATAAACGAGAAAGTGGTCGCCCCGACACCGGCGCCACAACATATCGGAACATATCGGAATGTGCACATATCATAGCATATCGGATGGCATATCATATCATATCATATCATATCAAAGTGTACATGGCACAACATACTCCCCACAACCCATGTACATGTATACCTGCCCCCTCATACCGAGGCACGGCGAACAATGCAGTGGAAGACGCTTGATAACATATCCTGGCCCGGGCTCAGTGAAGGAAGCATTGAGGCATCCACGAGTGGAGTAGTGAGAAACTAAATGCAATATAAAATATTTACAAAGACTCGACAGAATAATCCGAGCGGCAAGTCTTTTAGGAACGAAATCAGACGATAGACGTAGCACGTACCTTTCGAACGCCGCGGGGGATTGTATCAAATTAAAACTTACGGGAGTATTTGTACATACCAAAATATAAGACATTTACAGAGATTCGATGGCATAATTCAGATGACGAATCATATAAGAGAAAGTGAGCGACAATCATAAAGTATGTCTTTCGGATGTCAGAACGGTTTGTGTCAAATATTCTTTTTGAAATCGTTTTCATATTTCAAACAAATTACGACATTCAATAAAATAATTAAAACGAGTTAGAGAAAGTAGCCAAGAGTCTCCTTTGAGTTTTACCCAAAAACGAGTCATAAGAAATATTATAGAAAAACTCGGGAATAGTGGGCCCACCTCGGGTCAAATGAGGTGGCGTAGACATAATACGTACTTTAGTGTTCACAATATCACTTATAAGAGTTTTAAGATGTCGGATTCAATTTGCGCAAAATCTAGATGTTTAGACAATCTTTCCAACTGTTTAACAAATTATTCAATTCAATTTCCTGAATGGAAAAAGGGTAAATTTAAACGTAGATTCCAAAGAATGGAGTCGTTCCCGAGATCCGAATTCAAACCTATTACATCTAGGACATGCCAAGAGAAGGAAGGGTGGAGCCTTACATACCTTTCTTGCTTTTTAAGCTCGTCGAAACTCCAGTCCCGTTTCGTCAAAAACCTACAAATGGTCACATTTACCAGTTACTATTCATGAGGTTCAAACTTCCAACTTGGGTTTAGTATTTGCCTACCGAAATTTCGGAAGCATCTCCCCTATAAATTGGCACCCCGAGAGTTTAACTCGGCTCAAATATTAACAACAACCATACCACAACATCAAGTAGCGACTAAAATTGCTTACTAACACAAATAGTCTTCTCTACATAAAGCAACAACTTCCAAACTAACTTTGCATTTATAAATCAATGTCAATATTTTCATATCCACATACTAATTTAAGATCATTCAAACATAACTAAGAGCATTCCAAGCTATATATCCAATATTCAATAATTCCCTCAATCTCCATATTCAATCCAAAATTCTTATATATGCAACAAAATCATTCCAACACATTTTCTACTTACTAATTCATCTCCAACAACAACAACCTGCACCTTAACAACTTCATGAGCTTAATATCATAAAATCGCATTAATATGACATAATTCTCTACATTCCATTTTCATGCCAACTTCACCCATATAATCTTCATTTACATTGTAAAGATCACAACAACACAATTAGCATGTTAAACAAAATAAATCCATCATTAGTTCATCACTACATACCCCACGGCCAACATGCAATTTTCCAACTTCCTCCAATTTTCGTTCAACTTTCACTTCCAATGCAAATTCCACAATGACCACAACTATAATACAACATAAAATTCAACTCATTCTACTATACAACTTTGCATGTATTCGGCCACATGCACACATGCACTCCTACTTTGCAAACTTCCATATTTCTATATATTCTACTCATTTCTATATACTACAACACAAACAAACCTTCATAACATAAATAGAAGGGATGAACTCTTACCTTTTCCTTCTAACTTCTTTACTTCCCTCAAGTGTTGAATTGAAGAAACAAGAACTCAATCTTCCAAAACAACTACGCCAAGTTGTAAAGGGACCTTGAATTAGTATGAAAACCACAAGAAAATAATTTTGGAAGCAAGATTTCATGGGGTTAGAATTTGGTGGACATGGCCGAATGCCATGTTCTTTTTTCTTGCTCTTGTTCTTTATTTTTCTCCTTCTTCATTTCTCTTGAATCTTCTAATATGTTGTGCCAATTTAAGCACATGGAAATTAATTAAAAGGCATGGGTTGGGCTAGCCATGTGGCCGGCCACCCATGCCCTATTTGGGCTCCATTTCTATATTTTTTTTTTTGAAGTTTTTTCCAAGCCCAAATACTTAGTCCACATTTTGGTAATTCATGAAACCATTTTTTTTGTAATTCCAATTTTACCCTTAGCCTTTTCCAATATTTCCACATCTAAATTTTTTTATAACCAACTTATGAACCAAACAATACCAATTCATTGCACTGTCCTTAACTTGACACAATTATCTCAAATTATCCGAACGTGCAAAATACGGGGTATAACATCCTTGCCCCCTTTAAAACATTCGTCCTCGAATGTTAAATTAGCCTTATAGGGACTCATACGTATTTACGGGAGAATTTCCTCTTTACGGTTATTACGCACAACTCATACATTAATTAACACCATCAAGTAAAAATTCGATTATACGTAAGTACGGGAACCAAGTGGGGGTACTTCCTTTGCGTCTCGACTCGAGCCTCTTAAGTCGCCTTTGTTTTACTACTCTTTCGCCAAACAGTACCTTAATGGGAGCCACATCTCTGTCACACAATTTTTCCTTTTTTGCCAAGTTAGGACCGCTATTGGCCGTTTCTCGTAGGACAGCTCCTCTATTATTCGAATGCCCCTTCACGGGGGATATTATAGGGGTCACAATGTATTTGCGAAACATAAGCATGAGGGACACTAGACGCACCGCTCCTACATCAGATGGCAGATCTAATTCATAGACGATCTTGCTCACTTCACAACTGATCCAATAAGGTCCAATACATTTTGGGCTAAATTTCTCCCATAACACCTCTCATGGGCGATATTTTCAAAAACGCCCAGTTACCAATCCGGAGTTCTAAGCGCCGACACCGATCACTTATATATGATTTCTGTCGGCTCTCAGTTGCTAATAACCGTCCCCGATTAAGTTTCACATTATCGACTGTTCGATGGATTATAGTCAAACCAAGTACCCTAGCCTTGTCAACATCAACCCAACTAATCAATGATATATACCCCTGCCACACAAAGTTTCATACAGTATCTTCTATATGCTAGAATCGCAGCCATCATTATCAGTAAACTCAACAGGTAGCGAGTGTTCGCTCCTGTTGCTTTTGAATTTCCTTGATACGGGCTCGTAACTTATTTTCTAGCGCCTGAATACCATGCTCGGTTCGCCCGTCAATTTTAAGAGCAGATGCTGGTTGTAGGTTCAATTCCCTTCGGACAAATCTCCAGAGGTTAACCAAACACTAGGTACTCTGTTCGACATAATAGATACGGATCCTTATAAGATATTACTACCTTCTTGATGTATAACTTTGCATAATCCTGGTCGTCCCGCTTACATCATTCCATAACTTCCTTAATTCAATGTCATAGTTTAAGTCTCGACTTTATGTCGCTCCGTTGTCTTTGATTCAAACCCTTTCATTTCCTTTTTTCGCGATTTTTGCTCTTAATCTTTTCTTCGCCACTCATTATATTGTAATCTCTCTGCGAGAATATGTAAACATACGCAAGTTAATCCAAGAAATGCCTTAGCATCGCCTTACTAACCTTTCGGTCGTTCCTTGTCTTCTCCCTTTGTCTTACAATCAGTATCGGGAGGAATCTTTAATTGATCCTGGTCAAGTTCTGCTTACTGTTAGTACCAATTTCATTTTGGTAACACAGTTTAGACCATCTCTGCATTTCCTGTATCGCATTTAAAATATCATAACCATATTGTTATTATTGGATCCTTACATTCCTTATCAATCATGTACTCACTTGGTTTGCTTATCGTGCAAATATTCGTGAGTTACATGACCATCCTCGCATAATTTACAGAAAGTATGTTCGATCTCACACATAGTCTCTCCTTTTCCGACTCATTCTATCTTACATATCCCATTCGTACCAAAATGCGCTGATTCTATTTGTCGTATTCCTTCCTCTTTTTACAAGCATCCACTACCGGAATCATATTACTCATAACCTTCACCGACAATCCCTAGTACCGCTTTAATTATCGTCTTGGCTTCCATTCGTTTGTTGTTGGTTTCAGATTTCACCAACTGGTTTCAGCATAGGATCTCGCAGAAAATTCAAGCGTTCACATTAAACGCGCCATAATATCAATTGATTTCCATCTTACCTTTGCGTTTCTCTTATCCGCTTCCCCCCTTTGGGTGCTCCCCTATCATTATCTATCTACCTTCCATCTTATGGCTCCATTTAAAATTTTCAAACTCACATGTTTCTTTCCAAATACTTTTAACATACCATACCGTATCCATTTTTTTTTTTCTTCCCACAACTTAGATTACCCCCGTATGGAATTCTAACACATTCGCGAAATGGTAAAGTTTCTCCCAATATCTCGTACAAAGTCTAGTCTGATGGTTAGGGCTCAGGCAACATCGCTATTGTAACAATTGATCCGAGCCATACTCTAATAATTCCCATTAGTGATTAGTGTTCGGATAACGTCATTGTGGCAACAACATATCCAAATTGTATTGCATTTATTCTCGTCAAAAGTTAGTGCGCATAATCATTTCAAGCTCTTCATTTCGTAACATTTATATTTTGACGATAAATATCCCAAGCTTTCTGACAATACCATCTTCCTTCCCATAAGATAGGTACCGTCTATTTTTCCCCATAAACTTACAACATATTAGTTGTTTCGCAAATTCTAAATTCTCAATTCTTGTTTCTTATGGTTTTCACTACTTCCAAGATAAGATCATATATACGTAATATGTCGTATTTCCTTATGCTTCATGTTCTCTCACTCCTTCCATATACTCATTGTTAACTTACAATCTTACCCGAAGTCATACTAATTTTATTTTAGTAGGGTCTCGTTTGATGACCTTTTTGTCGCACTACCCCTTCTGTCCATAACTATGTATTTTCCATTTATCCCAGACTCATGGTCAATTAATTGCACCCATCTTGAGTGCTCCCTTGGGTACTTTTCTCATTTCTTCGTCTATGTCCATTTTTCCTTCCACGAATTCCATTTCTAATTCTCTAACCACAATTTAATAAGTTGTTATCAAAAGACGTTCTTCAATCCCCATCAGAAGGAACTAGAGCCTGGCAAACACCGCAGGGCATTCTAGTACTCGGTTCGCACGATTTACTTTCAAATTTACTCTTGAGCTCTGAATGGACTATTTAGGTCACAATTACTTACTCGTATACTTTACATTCTTTCATCATAGTGACACTCGGTTACCGGCATTATTGCCCATCAATTTGGGCCTCCTTCTAAAGCACAATATGGTTGGAACATATTCTAGCCCATTTAGATGAATTGCAAATTCGCCGTTCATATACGCTTCTTCAAGGCAAGATTTTTCCCAATTAAAAATAATGCCCTTTACAGATGGCGTGGGAGGTATTCCTTAAAGCTTAGTCCAACATAACATATTACTCTTCCTTTCCTTATTCTTCTTATTATTCCGTCAACATATAGTCTTATTTCCACGCTTTTCTCTACAGAATATAACAAGTCTCTTTCATACATTCAGTAGCTCACTTTTATGTTCACACTTTATCCGTGTATTCCAGTCACACAAATCGTATCCTGTCCTTGGCCACTTCGCCATTAGGCGTTACTTATCTTCGGGGCCATCCTTAGTAAGATCTCTAACCATTTCGCATATTCTAATTCCCTTTTGGCTATCCTAATTTTCCATTCATCTCATACGTCTACATTTATGAAACCCTTAATGCACTTCCCAGGGGGGTCACCCATCCCAGAATTGCTCTGGTCGTAGCACGCTTAACCTTGAAACTCGGGTGCAATATGATGCCCTAATGCCAGTATAATCGTATCCGCTCTATCACATGACCCTTTTTACATTATTCGGAGCAAATTGAAGTCCTACAGATTTCGAGACTTTTCCATAACACGTCCCTCTTTCCATAATTACTGTTCTACCCTTCTTATTCCACAATATTCATTTTTCGTTCCAAACTCCCAGATTCCCCATAGCAATAAATATACCTTCGTCGTCATCACTTATAGGTACTTCAGGTATTGTCCTGGTTAGATCTCCACGCACCATTCCTATATAATAATTTTCCGCGAAATCGATTGTCGGTTATCTCTAAATCCGCCAACAGACTTGGCTGCTACTAAGCATCGAACGTCATTCGCCTCGATCTTTCAGACTGTTAACCGTCTTTCCTATAATCACTTTTCACGCCTTACCCCAATCCATAACTCTTCTAAACAGCGCATCTCATTTATTATCTACTTACAATATTTTCTTTCCCCCTTTTTGACGTATCTGACTAAATATTCTAATTAACAATTTCAGCAGAATCTCCTTTTCCATTTTTTTTTGTTTTCAATTCAAACTCTGTATATAGCAAATACCGACGATACCTCGAACGTACGGTTATATAACGCATTCCCGCCATTCAAAGCTTCCAATTTCCGGTAGCGGAACAAATATATCAAAATTCATTTCTGTAACTTTCATGTCATCCCTTACTTTCTTCCATCGTATGTAAGGCCCACATATAGGAATTTCATCCTCCTACGACTTGGCTCTATCGCACGATCTAAGACAGAAAGAAGGTCAACAATCCCTAGATGCCCCGTAGCCTCCTGTTTATAAATGTGGCGCGCTTCACACCATAAACAGGACTCTACTGGACACGACTTTGCAGACATCCCCTAGGACGACACACTGCTCTGATACCACTTTGTCACACCCTGATTGTACTAGGGTGTGATGGGCACCCGACCCCACATTCGGAGCCGAGCGGACCCACTGACTTTTATTACATACATAAATGACAATTTCAGAAATGATTTTCAGAACATACTTTTTTTGAAACTTTCAAATCAACAGAATCTAAAATACATGGAATCTACTACATAATACAGAACGACATATCGGCTGATGGAGCCGGATACAAAACTGATGCACTGAACCCACGACTCTGTCTGCAAAGTCTCTAACAGATAACCAGAACACATAGCATACACACTTTGACTCGGCAGCACTCCAGGAGCAAAAAGGAGCTTGCCAATGCCGCTGGAACATCTTCTATACTGTCTTCTAGTCATCTCGGGTGTACGCGCGGCATGAAACGCAGCCCCCCCGAAGAACGGGGGTCAGTACGGAATATGTACCGAGTATGTAAAGCATAAAATACGACAAACGGAATCATAGCGAACGAGAGGATACAAAACATAAATGCAATGGCCGGAGTATCAGAAGTGCTTACTCATAAAACATAGGCAAATGCATAACAGAAAATATGCCATAGCCGGCCCCATTATGGGACTCGATGAACAGAAAGTGGTCGCCCCCGACACTGGCGCCACAACATATCGGAACATATCAGAATGTGCACATATCATAGCATATCAGATGGCCATATCATATCATATCATATCATATCATATCAAAGTGTACATGGCAAAGCATACTCAACAACCTATGTACATGTATACCTGCCCCCTCACACCGAGGCACGGCGAACAATGCAGTGGAAGACGCTTGATAACATATCTGGCCGGGCTCGGTGAAGGAAGCATTGAGGCATCCACGAGTGGAGTAGTGAGAAACTAAATGCAATATAAAATATTTACAAAGACTCGACGAATAATCCGAGCGGCAAGTCTTTTAGGAACGAAATCGACGATAGACGTAGCACGTACCTTTCGAACGCCGCGGGGGATTGTATCAAATTAAAACTTACGGGAGTATTTGTACATACCAAAATATAAGACATTTACGAGAGATTCGATGGCATAATTCAGATGACGAATCATATAAAAGAAAGTGAGCGACAATCATAAAGTATGTCTATCGGATGTCAGAACGGTTTGTGTCAAATATTCTTTTTGAAATCGTTTTCATATTTCAAACAAATTACGACATTCAATAAAATAATTAAAACGAGTTAGAGAAAGTAGCCAAGAGTCTCCTTTGAGTTTTACCCAAAAACGAGTCATAAGAAATATTACAGAAAAACTCGGGAATAGTGGGCCCACCTCGGGTCAAATGAGGTGGCGTAGACATAATACGTACTTTAGTGTTCACAATATCACTTATAAGAGTTTTAAGATGTCGGATTCAATTTGCGCAAAATCTAGATGTTTAGACAATCTTTCCAACTGTTTACAAATTATTCAATTCAATTTTTTGAATGGAAAAGGGTAAATTTAAACGTAGATTCCAAAGAATGGAGTCGTCGTCCGAGATCCGAATTCAAACCTATTACATCTAGGACATGCCAAGAGAAGGAAGGGTGGAGCCTTACATACCTTTCTTGCTTTTTAAGCTCGTCGAAACTCCAGTCCCGTTTCGTCAAAAACCTACAAATGGTCACATTTACCAGTTACTATTCATGAGGTTCAAACTTCCAACTTGGGTTTAGTATTTGCCTACCGAAATTTCGGCAGCATCTCCCCTATAAATCTGACACCCCGAGAGTTTAACTCGGCTCAAATATTAACAACAACCATACCACAACATCAAGTAGCGACTAAAATTGCTTACTAACACAAATAGTCTTCTCTCTACATAAAGCAACAACTTCCAAACTAACTTTGCATTTATAAATCAATGTCAATATTTTCATATCCACATACTAATTTAAGATCATTCAAACATAACTAAGAGCATTCCAAGCTATATATCCAATATTCAATAATCCCATCAATTTCCATATTCAATCCAAAATTCTTATATATGCTACAAAATCATTCCAACACATTTTCTACTTACTAATTCATCTCCAACAACAACAATTTACACCTTAACAACTTCATGATCTTAATATCATAAAATCGCATTAATATGACATAATTCTCTACATTCCATTTTCATGCCAACTTCACCCATATAATCTTCATTTACATTGTAAAGATCACAACAACACAATTAGCATGTTAAACAAAATAAATCCATCATTAGTTCATCACTACATACCCCACGGCCAACATGCAATTTTCCAACTTCCTCCAATTTTCGTTCAACTTTCACTTCCAATGCAAATTCCACAATGACCACAACTATAATACAACATAAAATTCAACTCATTCTACTATACAACTTTGCATGTATTCGGCCACATGCACACATGCACTCCTACTTTGCAAACTTCCATATTTCTATATATTCTACTCATTTCTATATACTACAACACAAACAAACCTTCATAACATAAATAGAAGGGATGAACTCTTACCTTTTCCTTCTAACTTCTTTACTTCCCTCAAGTGTTGAATTGAAGAAACAAGAACTCAATCTTCCAAAACAACTACGCCAAGTTGTAAAGGGACCTTGAATTAGTATGAAAACCACAAGAAAATAATTTTGGAAGCAAGATTTCATGGGGTTAGAATTTGGTGGACATGGCCGAATGCCATGTTCTTTTTTCTTGCTCTTGTTCTTTATTTTTCTCCTTCTTCATTTCTCTTGAATCTTCTAATATGTTGTGCCAATTTAAGCACATGGAAATTAATTAAAAGGCATGGGTTGGGCTAGCCATGTGGCCACCCATGCCCTATTTGGGCTCCATTTCTATATATTTTTTTTTGAAGTTTTTTCCAAGCCCAAATACTTAGTCCACATTTTGGTAATTCATGAAACCTTTTTTTGTAATTCCAATTTTACCCTTAGCCTTTTCCAATATTTCCACATCTAAATTTTTTTTTACTTATGATATTTTGTCACTTTGCTAAGGTCATTTATTACAGAACGTTTTCCAACATAAAGAAGTGGTGACAAAGATAAGGTATACTTTCTATTAAAATGAGTGGAC
>NW_026724360.1:0-5332 GCF_029784015.1 Lycium ferocissimum
TTAAAACCCCCTTTCACCAATTGCTTATTCCTTACTTTTTAATGTGCGTAATGGTTGTGTTCCTTTCCAAGGCCAGTTATATCGATATCCGAAATACGTAATGTTTCTTCGCCACTTATTACCCTGCGCAGTACAGTTACATTTATGGCAAACTTATAATTCGAGTTCAAGCTAAATCCTTGGGCTCCTTCCATTACTTTTTCTTTAGCTTCACCTTACTGTTGTTTCTTTAACCTCTTTTAATTTCGAAATCTACAACCCGAAGCATAGGGCTACGGCAATTCTTACTTCATTATGACTCTCTTACAACATATATATATATATATATATATATATATATATATATATATATATATATATATAGCTTGATTTCCTTGTACGGCGGTCATTTCATCCGTTGTTATTCCTTATTGGCTTTACGATGTGGCCTTTTTGTAATTATAGTTGGGCATAGCTTCACGTTGATGGTTCATATAACTCCATAGCATATATCTCATGTTCGATGTAATTATTAGTGCGAGATGTTTCTAATATCGGTGAACTCTTTATTTCCATTCATAAACGGCGTTCTTATCTCTTTGGAAATTACCAAACTACTAATCGTGGTTGCTTTTGTTACAATAGTCGTCCCTTCCGGTGCTAAAATCCTTTTTTTTTGTCATCCTTGGATTTTTCATCCTCTCTGTCATCCTAATGAATTTGACTTGGAAACCTTTCTTGCTCTCTTTATTACCCTTTTAGGACATGTCGCTGCATCCTTAGGTATGGCGCAATTTTTGCCCAATACGGGAGTTTCAAACCATGGTCTAGAAATGTCGTAGCTAATGTCGGCGTGAAGCATTCTCTTAAGATGTCTTCATGCTTTCTTCTGTACGCTCACGGTACACTTATTGTCAACATTTACGCTTCTTTCGATGCCTTCCTGACATGCCAATACGCCTCCAGCTAATAAATTTCTTCTTTTGGAGCTTGAGAGCATCCCAATTCTTTTCAATTCTAATATGCTTTTCCCCCCTTAAGGAGGTCCTTATATACCAATAACCTTCGAGTATCCCACATTTTCACTACTTATCTGCCATCCTTCACGATCTTCCCAAGGTCGCATTTTCGCCATCGTATGGTCTGACTTATCTATCTTTTTGCTAGTTACACTCTCGTATTCAATTGGAATACTTTTAACGGTTAGGTCCAATTCCGATGCCTTCTTTTATCTTTCACACCTCTGTCTTTTATGACTAACGGTTCCTGGACCCTCAAGTTAATGGGGACATTGAGATTCACCGCGTCATTTATAAAGTCTTCGATTATACCTTATTCCTCGTCTCTCTTCCCAACTTTGCTTATAACATAACTAAAACTTCTTCTGCCCCTGATTCTTCTTCCATTTATGTCTCTTATCCGTCATTCTTTTGTCAATATTTCCATACCCTTTCATCCATTACTAGTCCTTTCCCAGATTTATCTCCTTGTTTATAATTCTTCTTAACTACGCATTTGTGTTGCGTTGTGCATCAAGTTTTCCGAGTGTCCTGCTACTTCTCGCTCTTAGCACGAAATTCTTACAATGTACACTCTCTCCATCCTTGTTCATCGAGCCTTTGTCTGTCTTTCTGATGCCACGACCAGGTTGTCTTCCATGCACATTCCTTACATTTCTTTCTATTTTCTCGGTGATCGAATCTCTCGGTCTTTACAAGAATTCTTGTCCCATGTCATTACTTTTCTAGTCATATGTGTCGCCCCATCACCCTCATTCTTATCACGATGATTGATCAGTTTCCTACCGCCAACTCATTAACGTATCTTGTGTACCCCCGTGGTTGAAGGTGTTATATCCCGTATTTTGTACATTGGGACAATCCGGGTTAACCATGATAAGTTAGGGACAAGACTATTCCGGGATACGAAGTCGAGACTTTAACTACGATTTTGTTTTAAGACATGAGTTGCTCATGATTTTGTGACATGGAGTATTAAGGAAATTTGGGGTCAAAAGTTATTTTTGGAAAGTAATTAGTTCATGAAAATGGAAAGAAAAAAAAAGAGGGGCATGTGGCCGGCCATATGGGGTGTGGGCCATGGCCACATGGAAGCCTAATACTTGTACATAAAAGATGACTAAGTGATCATCTCTTCACTTAGAAATTTCAAGAACCTTGGAGAAAAAAAGAAAAGGCCATTCGGCCATGGGAGGAGAAAATTGAAGACCGAAAATCTTCATAAAAAAAAATTGTTTCTTCTAGCAAATCAACCAAGTAGAAGGTCCTCTTTAACGTGGTGTAGTTGTTGGAACAAACAAACCATTTGTTTCATCAATCGCAAACCCTAGCTAAGTTGTGAAGTTGAAGGGAAAAGGTAAGGTTTAATCTCCTTTTGCATATGTTATGGATGATTTGTGTATGTTGTAGTATGTAAAAATGGATGAAACTCATGAAAATTTGCATGTTGAAGTGAGGCCGTGTGGGTGGTAGCCGTGTAGTGTGTGTGTTGTGTAGGAGTGACAAATTAATTCTATTTAGCATGTTTGGTTATTGTAGTATGTTGAAATGAATGAAAATCATGAAGGTGGCATGTTGGGGTGGTGGCCGAATATACTTCCTTGTATGCCAAGGGATGAACTAATTTTGTTTAGTGTTTTGGTTGTTGTTGTTGTAGATTCTATGATGAAAATGAGAGTTTAATGATTCAAGTTAATGTTGAGATTGTTGCGAGGCGATTTGGTAGTTAATGTGCTTTTTAAGGTACTTTTTATATTTATGGAAATGACATTGCTAATGTGTGGATTGTTGGAGTAATTTATGAACTTGGGAGAGAGGAATGTGTTGGTGATGTTGTTCTCGGGTTTGGGGATGATTTCGGGTGAGTTGGTACATTAGTTGGGTTGTTTGAAATGTTGTGTGAATTGTTTAAAGTGTTCTTGAATATTGTTTGAATGGTTTCGGATTAGTAATGGAACGTATGAGCGTTGATGTTGGTTTGAATATAAGTAGTTGAATTGAATATAATGAATGTTGTTGAATAATGTAGAAAAGAGCTACTAACGTTAGAATGCGTTTTGAATTGATTATTGACATTGTTAGTTTGGGTGTTGGTATTGTTGTTGATGAATTTGGCGAGTTGAATTCTCGGGGTTGTTGCATTTACGGGGGGAAATCTTGCCCAAATTCGTAGAATTAAGTGCTAGTTGGAAGTGAATGCCTAAATGTCTATAGCTAATGTTTGATGTCCGTTAATGTTGTGTAGATCTTGGGGAGCCGAGACTTAGGATTGGATTAGCTTTGAGAGCGGACGAGGTATGTAAAGCCTACCCTTCTTTCTTTTGGCATGTCTTAGTTGTAAATAGGCTATGACACGAGCCTCGAAAACTCCACTCTTATGATCCGGGCATGTCTATGATTCTTATTCACCTCTTAACGTCGGCATTCTTAACGTAGTAATATTATGGTATCTATGTCTTTGGTAAGATTGGATTTCAAGTATTGCATAAAGATCTTGTCTTTAAAGGTTCTACGTCTAAAAATGGCGTAACTTTCGTAGACGAACCGGATCGCCTCGATATGCCCGTAGGAGATTCGTAGCGTATGTGAGCTATGTCTTTCATAGAGCGGGCTCGGATTGGGTTGATGCTCGTCCGTGGATCCGCGACTTTCCTTTGTATAGTTCCGGCCAACTTTGTGACGAGAATTTGATATAACTATCACCCCCCCGAGTATTGATTACTTACTTATGTATTGAGTACGTAACAATGATTTTTATGCATATGGTTACTGCGACTACTTTCGTGCATTACTTGTATCCTTCGCGGAGTCCGGGCCGGTTATGTCGTCGTGCGCACTATGTTATATTCCGGTGTTATTGTTACATTCCGTATTTTGTACCCTCGGTAAGTCGAGGCAAGTGACACAGTCGCGTATGGAAAATTGTAAAGTTGGAATATTGAAAGGCCGAGGGGTAAAATGGTAAATTTGCAAAACGACTCATGGAAATACGTAGAAAGGCTAGGGGCAAATTTGGAACCAAGGAAATGTTTTCATGAAATAGAAGAAATTTCCTAGAAATTTCAAGAAAGTGGCCACTTGGCCATGGACCTTTCAAAATGTGGCCAAATGAAAATAAGCCAAACAAGGGACAATTTGTTCAAATTTTATTGGAGGGAACTAAGTATATAAAGATGTGGAAAGATGATTTATTCATCTTTTTTTCTCTAGAGTTTCAAGAGATAAGAAAGAAGAGAGAGAGGAGAAAGAACCCTGAGACCATTCGGCCTTGAGGGAAAAAGAAAAGAAAAACCCAGAAAAAAAAAGGGGAGAGAATTCTCCAACTTGTTCTTCATAGACAAACAAATCCCTTGAAGAGTTTGTAGTAAGTTGGAGTGGTTTGTGGAGCAAAGAAAAGCACATATTCATACAAGTTGGTAAATTGAGCCAAGTGAAGAAGTTGAGGAAGAGGTAGGGTTTAATTCTATTTCTATGTGTTATGGATGTTTAAGTATATGTTGGTTGCATGAAAATGGATGAAACTCATGTGTTGTGGAAGTGTGTGTGGAGTAAGTGAGTGTGTGTATGTGTGTATGTGTTGTGTTGTGTTGTGTTGTGTGTGTAAACGGTGTGTTTGTATGCGTTTATGCTACCGGTAGTGTGTTTAGCTGACGGCTATATAAGCGAAGATACATTATGCCTTATATTATAGATTTTATCTATTGCAAATTTTATTTGGTTTGAAAAAAAAAAAAAAGGCATGTTTGTTTTAAAATTTTCATTACGTGCGTATATTTATGTTTTGTGGAGCGGTTGGGTATGGATATTACGATAGTCGGCGGGTTCGCTCGGCCCTAGGTAAGGGGTCGGTGCCCATCCCTATCGGAAATTGAAGTTGTGACAAAAGTGGTATCGGGCTTGGTGTCCTGGGAGTTGTCTGTAGGTCGTGTCCAGGTAAGAGTCTTGTTTATGGTGTGTTCGCCACATTTATAAACGAGGAGGCTACGAGGGCATTTAGGATGAGTTACTCTTCTTTCACATCGAGATCGTGCCGTGGGAGGCCAAGTCATAGGAGATGGGACTCCTTACCACGATTTGTGATTGCGAATTTGAAGAATGGCGATAGAAGAAAACGATTGGTGATGTTGGAAGTCGCAAATGCGAGGTAAGTAAGGTATGAAGATGTATGTTGGGAAAGATATTGAAGTTGCGATCGAAGTACGAGTTGAAGCCTAAAGGGGAAAGTAAACAAAGAAAATGTAACGAGGTGTCGTTTGAGTTGGGCATACGGGGTATGTTTATAATTTGTGTATTGTTGAGGATTTGGAAATTTGGGGGTTTTTGTTTGATATGAT
>NW_026724361.1:0-5360 GCF_029784015.1 Lycium ferocissimum
ATCACCGGAATAGAGTTACCTCAAAATTCGTGTCATAACTTATTTTCAACTAAGACATGCCAAAAAAGAAGGGGTGAGCCTTAACATACCTGCTCGACCTCCTATTGGCTACGTCTATCCGCCCGAGCTCGCAAATCTACATTCGAGAGGATTCACACTAATGTTAGTCTCTACGTATTACATACTTATCTCAAGTTCCAACTTAAACTATTTTATATTCTATCGAAAATCGAAGATCTCCCACTGTTTGGGTGCCTATTGATTCTCAATTCATCAACCAACAACAACAACAACAATATCAACATCAATAATATCATTTCCCATATCAAAATATTCCATAAAACGACCCACACGCTGTTTTCCAATTTCCATTACTAGTCAATTCACTATTCAACCATTTAATCGTTCTACCGAATTCATAAACTATACCAACAATTCGCATACCAACAATCATCATTCTTATGAACACAAAAAGCTATATTAACATCATATTACTCTCCAAAACAGCCCGCAACAATTGCGACGTCAACATGAGTCATCAAACATTCATTTTCATTATAGAATCCGCAACACACCATTTCAAACATACTAAATAAAATTAGTCCTTCGCCCCTATATAATACTACATGTACACGGCCCAACTCACCACACTCACAACTTCACTTAAACCATTCAATACCTTCATTTCCATCATATAAATTCATAACAACAACAACCAAAACATGCTAAACAAAATTGATTCTTCACCTCTACACATATGCACCTATTCGGCCAACACCATAATCCATATTTTCATGAATTCCATTCATTTCCATACACTATAACACGTTCAAAACATCCTAAAACTTGTAAGGGAGGATTAAATCTTACCTTTTCCACCAATCTTCTCCCACGGCTAGCTTTTGTGAAACACAACAACGAGCGGTTTTCTTGTTCTAACAACCACTCCACGTTGACGAGGACGTTCCAATTAGTAGGGAAACTAGGAGAAAATAATTTTTGGAGATCAATTCTTGGACCTCAATTTTCCATGTTCTTGGTAGAGATGGCCTTGATGTTTTCTCTCAAATTTTCTTGAAGTTTCCAAGTGAGGAGAATGGTGAAATAAGATGACTTAGTCATCTTTTATTTCAAGTAGTAGCCAACCATGTGGCCATGGCCCACACCAAGGTGGCCGGCCACATGGCTCCTTATTCTTTTTTTTTCTTTCTTTTTCTCAAGTTTCTAGAATTTCCCTTAAGTCATAAAGATGACCAATTTTATTTTCTTGCTTGCCTAGTCACCTTGTCCACATGTACACTTAACCCTTGAAATATAATAGTTTTCGAATTCCAAGTTTGCCCTTAATATTCCATGCCAATAATATTTATAAGCGACTTGCGCATTAAATCAAAACCGGAAAATGGCCTTATCCTTAACTTTCCTTCCATAACCTATTACACGAACTCGGACTCTTGTATTGCAAAACGAGCACCAATGATCTTGCATCCTTTCGACAATAACTCCGGTGTCTATAGTTAACTAGCTAACTCCTAATAAATCTCAATGTACCGAAACTTGGGGTGTAATAGATTATGCCTACAGAGGCCAATATGATGATGATTATGCCCACAGGGGCCGATATCATGCGATGGGATGCCCATAGAGGCTTGACAAGCATTATATGTGCATATATATGTATGATAAGGAATTATATACGCATATATACATTACTTATGCATGTCATTGGCCCTCAGAGGCAGTTCAGATTTACAGGTTGCATTCTTTTTATCCTACATACTTCCATGTCTTCTTTATGTAGGATCGCGGTAGCGGTCCCGCCGTGGCGGAGGACTAGCCGCCATAGCGGGCTAGTGGGGCTTGTGTTGAGTTTCCACAACTAACAGGGATCCACTGTGGTAGACTCGCGATGGCGAAGGTGTGACCCCTGCAGCGGGCTCGCTATGGCGGACACATGGCCGCTGCAGCGGATGACGTCGATAGAATCCTATTTAATGCCTTAGTTAAAACCCTTCTTTTCTATCACTTCATTTATTGATCCTACGCAACCTTGGAGGTGATTTGAGGTGATTTTTGGCTGGTTTCTTCTTTGGGTAAGTCTCCTAACCTTAGCCTTCATCCTTTTTCTTTCATAAGCTTTAACCCATGCTCGGAGTCTATAAAACTTAAGCAATAAAGATGGGTTTAATGGTTTCTTCACTAATGGAGTTTTAGTCTTTCAGAATGGGATTGGTTAGTGGATTTAACTTCTTTAAAGCATGGAATTTGATGAGATAATAAGTAATAAACTTGAATCTTCCATTAATGTTGATGAAATTGATTATTGGAAAGTTAGGGTTTATACCCAAATTGGGGATTTTTCACTTAAATAATGAAATTTTCCCATTCTTGAGTTACTTTAGGAAATGCTTGATAGGATTGAACTCCTAGAATGTTGAGTTGCAGGTTTCACTTTCAAAATACCCATTTTACCCTTGTGGGACCATTTTCCCCTTTCTTCATAGTTGAATTTGATTCGAAAGTTGAGTATAGCAATATGGGTGTTGTTCTTCCTTATTTCTTATTTAGAATTCAATTATGAATAGACTGTGAGTATTTGGAGGCGCTACAAAAGGGCAAGCCAAAGTGTGATTGTTCGTGGCTCCCTCTCGGCTACCAGGTAGATTACAGCTTACCTTTCAGCTAGACTCCAATTAGTGAAACATATGTGAGAGTTAGATATTGATGGGGAAAGCATGCTAGGCCTCCGGGTATGTAGTTGGGATGGAATTCTATTAGGTTAGTTGCTATTGATTGTGGCTTGTCACCCTGTTGTTTTGTTTAGGCTTGTTTCCTTATTTGATGTGTTGTGATACGTGTTTGCATTCATTTCTCCCGTGTTATTTCATTTATCATCGGAGAAAGGAAGGATAATGAGAATAGGCCTGGATCGTGATGTATACTTATGATGTTACACGATTGAATCTTAATTATGATTTACTGTTGATGATGATATCATGCATGGCATACATTCTCATTTCACATGTATATTCATATCGAGTTGTGACTTGGTACATTGATGATACATGACAAAATGGAGCACTTTGGTGACACAAGACTTTGTTGTGAGGTGTACTTGCTATATTTGGAAGTGAAGGGTGTCATAAACTCTTTATGTTGATTGAGACGGTTTATATTATTCATTCCATGGTTGAGCTGCTTTATCTAGGTCCTGATATGGCTTATGGCATTGTGACTTGTACTTTAATTGGAATTTGATTACGTTAATTTATCATGCTTATTTTTAAGTTGGTGATTCGTATCGGGGTTCTAGACTTGAATCATATTTTGAATACTCCTCTTGCATGCAATATGTGTATCTAAGGCACATTTGATAGGGGGTGAGGATGTGGCCTATTTGTGAACAGTTGATTCGAGGTCTGTTCCGGAGCGAGTGGGCTCGTGATCCAAGGTATGTTTCGGAGCGAGTGGTACATGGACACCATAGGTCCTCCGCGGGTCATAACTATTGTGCGAACAATGCCTTTAGCATATGTGTATAGGTTTAAGGTATTTGGCCAGTGCATTGCATTGCAAATCATTACATTTCATCCTACATCATTATATGGTTCCGTATTTCTAATCTGCCATAGTTTGTTTGTACTATTGTTGTGGTATAGTTCTGATTATAGATTGGACTTGAATGTGGATTAGTGAATCCACCTCAGTTCAGGACTTAGATTTGTGATTATTGGTTTGAGATTGCTGAGACCTGGCAGACTTGTGGTTTAGAAGCTTCACCTAGGCTTATGACTTGGAAGGTGAGTTCTTGTATGAATTATGTGTGGGTGGAAGCTTTTGACTTGGATAATGTGATTCATGATTATGCTTGATTGCTTATCTGCCTACTTGTTGATTTGTTTCTTTATATATTTAAACTAATTGTTGTCGGCCTATGATACCTACTAGTACTTGTTGTTTGTATTGATGCTACTCTTGTTGTGCTCTTCTTTGACTGCAGTGTTTGTTACTAGTTCCACCTCCCGTCCTCAAGAGTGATCTGAGTCTACTTGACAGAGATTCTAGAGCATTTGGGCTAGATCTGCAACTCGGAGACTCTTCGTTTATATTTAACTGTCTACTCTATATTCTTGAGACAGTATTGATGTTTGAGATTTTTACTTCCTATCACACTTGTATCTATGTAATAGTGGCTCTTGTACTAGTCCAGACCAGATTTTGGGGTTACTATTACTTCCGCACTTATTATTCATATGATTTGAATCTGTTAGCTAAATCATTGTTTATTTCCGCATAATTCTTATAAATGACTAAAATGATTTGGGAATGGTTCGCCTACCTGGGGGGACATTGTAGGTGCCATCACGATTCACGAATTGGGTCGTGACATCCCATGATGTGTATGCATTAATAGGTCCAGGCTCTACTTTATCATACGTCACTCTTTTTATTGCTGGTAAGCTTGGTATAGAAACTGAGAAGATTAGGCCTTTTGGGGTGTCTACACCTGTTGGACACCCAGTGATAGCTACAAGAGTATATTGGAATTGTGTAGTTATATTCTTTAATCTTTTTACCGTAGTAGACTTGATTGAGTTGGATATTGTAGACTTTGATGTTATTATGGGTATGGACTGGTTGGCTTCTTTTTATGCTAATGTTGATTGCAGAACAAAGATGGTTCAGTTTCTGTTTCCAGGAGAGACAGTTCTGGAATGGGAAGGTAATACAGCTTCGCTGAGAGGTATGTTTATTTCCTATCTCAAGGTGAGGAAGATGATAGCAAAAGGTTGTATTTATCACATTATTTGAGTCCAAAATGCAAAATAGAAAACCACAGACCCTTCAGTCTGTCCCAGTGGTTAATGAATTCCCAGATGTACTTCTAGACGAACTTCCAGGCATTCCGCCAGAGCGGGAGATTGATTTTGCTATTGATGTGCTACCAGATACACAGCTTATATCTATCACTATTTATAGGATTTCCCCTGCTGAGTTGAAGGAATTGAAAGAGCAGTTGAAAGATTTACTTGAGAAGGGCTTTATTAGGCCTAATACGTCGCCGTGGGGAACACCGATGTTATTTGTCAGAAATAAAGACGGTTCATTGTGGATGTGTATAGATTATAGACAGCTGAATAAGGTGACGATAAAGAACAAGTATCCGCTCTCAAGAATTGATGATTTATTTGATCAGTTGTAGGGTGCCAGATGTTTTTCCAAGATAGACTTGAGATCAGGTTATCATCAGGTCAAGGTCATGGAGAAAGATATCCCGAAGACGAGATTCGTAACCATATATGGTCATGAAGTTTCTTGTGATGTCTTTTTGGGTTGACTAATACGCTGACAATATTTAA
>NW_026724362.1:0-5488 GCF_029784015.1 Lycium ferocissimum
AAAAGCACCAACCCGAGATTCAACTGGGCCAATTTCAACAACAACCAAACCAACAACCAAACTAAAACATCAATAATCAATTCAAAGCTTCCCAACTTTAAATTCCAACCAAACACTTTCCCAACATTAAACACATATTACTACATACTTAAAATATTCCAAACAACCGACTCATATAATCAAATTGACATTAATCATACGTTCAATTATAACCCAACCCCTTTTCAAACCATATACAAGAACACTTTAACAAGTCATACAATTTTTCAAGAAACCCCAAACATGGTTCCAACTTACCCAGTTTAAAACCCAAAAACACATCCCACATTTTTTTCTTTAAATTCCATAAATTATACTATCACCCCATGCATTAAAAATGTCATCCCTTAATTACAAAATTTACATTACAAGTACAATAACCCAAAACCCCCCAACCATTGGTTTAATTAGCTTACTAAATCATTTTCGAAGAAACTCACAACAAACAACTAAAGCCAAGTACATTTGCTCATTCTTGGCAAAACTTTTGGGCATATATTCGGCCATCCCCCCACATTCATATAAATATGATTCACACCCATTCAACACCTAAAAAAAAGGAATCTTAATACAATTAACAAATCCTCACAACGGAAATGCCGGCCAAACCATGCTGGCCACCCCAGGGTTCAACTCAATCCATAAGTTTTCATGAATTTCATTCATATTAGCATACTACAACATCCCACACCATTAAAACAAAAAAAGGGGTTAGTTGTTACCTTTTTTTTTACCACCGTCCCCCCAAGAGTGAAACGGATGATTTATTGATTAAAACAACGCCTCCACGTTAACGAGCACCCTTGAATTGGTTTATTTGCTAAGAACCAAATTTTTTTATGGTAATTGGGCTCAATTTTTTTCCCCCCGGGCCCTATGCTCCCCCTTTTTGTCTTCTCCTTTTTTCGTTTTTCTAAAAAAAATAGGAAAAAGACTTAGTCATCTTTTTAAGTTTAAAAAAATATTCATTGCAATTGGCCCACAATTAGTGTGGTCGGCCACTTCTGCCCCTAAATTTCCATAATTCACAAGTTGTCTTAATTCTTTGGCCCCAAATATTTCTTAATGTTTTTCATGCCAACAAAGTCATTTACCACTTATTTAAAATGAAGTCATGATTAAAGAAAATCCCGAATTTTGCCTCGAATACTTGTATCCTAACTTGTCATAATACACTTGGATTATCCCGTTGTTAAAAATACGGGATATAACAGGTTCGCATGCGCCAGTCGGCCATGGTAGAGGCAGAGGGAGAGTCCCCAGTTCTAGCGGTCCCAAGATCAGATGGTATTTATGCTTTGGGTCGACGCCAAGATTCTTGGTCTTCTACGATGTTGTCACGAGGTATATTATCGGTATTTATATGATATATGCTTTGATAGATCCGCTCCACTTTGTCTCATATGTTACTTCGTATATTGCGGGATGGTTTAGAGTCAAACCAGGTCGATCAAATCTCTTTGAGGTGTCTACACCCCGTTGGTGAATCGGTTAATAGCTAGCTGAAAGTATATAGAAATTGTGTAATTGTGATTTGTGATCGTCGTACTATGATTGAATTGCATGAGTTAAAAATGATGGATTTTGATGTTATTATGGGCATGGATTGGTTGGCTTCTTGCTATGCCAATGTCGATTGTAGAATGAAATGGTTCGCTTCGATTTACGAGAACCATTTTTAGAATGGAAAGGAAATACGGCGTCTCTTAAAGGTAGGTTTATTTCCTATCTTAAGGAAATAAAAATGATCACAAAGGGTTGCATTTATCATCTAGTTCGGGTTCGAATGTAGAAGGCTGAGCCGACTCTTTAGTCGGTTCCTGGTAGTGAATGAATTTTCGGATGTGTTCCTGTGAAGAGCTTCCAGCCTCTCTCCCGAAAGGGAGATTGATTTTGCTATTGATGTGTTGCCTGACACTAAGCCTATATTCCTCATATAGAATGGCTCGCCGAATTGAAAGAGTTGAAGGAGCAATTGAAAGACTTGCTTGAAAAAGGCTTTATTAGGCCTAGTTCATCCTCGTGGGGAGTACCGTATTGTTTGTCTAAAGAAAGATGGCTCCTTGAGGAATGATTACCCATTGAATAAAGGTGACGATTAAGAATAAATATCCTCCCAGGATTGATGACTTATTTGATCAATTACAAGGTGCCAAATGGTTTTCAAAGATAGATTTGAGGTCCGGGTCATCAAGTGAGAGTTAGGGAGAAAGACATCCTAAGACAACTTTCGGTAACAAGATATGGCCATTTCGAGGTGTCACGACCCAAAGTCTGGCACTCGTACGCGTCCCAATAACCATAATCGAGATGCAAACAATCTTACCACGTACGGAAAGTAGAACGTCGCCAAAAGCTATCAAAGCAAATATATATACGTATATAAACATATCGCCGTCATGACTTTCAACCGTATGATATTGCACATAAGCCGATCAGCGTCATCATAATGTAGGGGATGCCTAACACAAGCCACGCGGACACGAACTGTACACTAACTACCCACAACCCACACATATGTCTACAGACCTCTAAGAGTAATAACAGAATCATATGACGGGACTGGGCCCCGCCGTACCCCTGAATAGACATATACATACACGAAAGTGTCTGTGGCTCCGGAACAAGGGAGCGCTCCAAAATAGCAGAGTAGATATCCTAGGCTGACGAATCACTGTAACGAACGTACAGACAGCCAGGCATGAAACGCGACCCCGAAGAAAGGGGGTCGGTACGGAATATGTGAGCATGTAAAGCATGGAATGCAGTAAAATGTGATCAGCGAAATAAGGGTATAGAAAATCGTAAGGCTTGCCTCAAACATAAGTCATGTACATATGCATATATATAACGTGTCCCGGCCCTCTAGTGAGGGACTCGGTAAGTAAAATCATCATATACATGTACATATAGCGTGTCCCGGCCCTCTAATGAAGGACTCGGTAAGTAAAATCATCATATACATGTACATATAGCGTGTCCCGGCCCTCTAGTGAGGGACTTGGTGAATGAAGTCATCATATGCCATCACGCCGCCCATCCCCGTATCATCATCATCATATACATATACGTATAGCGTGTTGGCCCTCACAGTGAGGACTCGGTGGACGCAATGCGATGGAGTGCACGAATGCGTGTCCGCGGGACTCGGTGGGAAGTAATAACAAATTTTAGCACGAGTAGAGTAGGTGAGAAACCATATGCACATAAATCATCTTTAAGACTCGACGGATAAGTGGACAACCAACGCTCGAGTATCAAATGATAGTCATGAGAAATCAATGCTCGAAGTATCAACGATGGTCATGATAAATCCGTTCTAAATGCCATTAGGACTACGTTGAGAAATTTGAGGGATCGTAGACTTGTACCAACCCAATCGAGGTACGCTGAAAGTTATGACATTATTCCTTTAGGACTTTCTACGAACATATCGGAGCGATCCGAGCCCTTCTATGAAAGTTGGGGACCTTATTCGACATAGAATCTTTTAGAAACAAAACTTTTTATGCAACCTTGAAATCCAATCATACAAAAAGACATAAGGACCATAGTTCGACTATATTAAGAATGCGAATATCAAGAAGTGAATAAGAATCGTAGACATGCTCGGATCGCAAGAATAGAGTTACCCCGAGGCTCGTATCATAGCTTACTTACAACTAAGACATGCAGATAAAGAAAGGTTAGGCTTTACATACCTCGTACGCCTCTAAGCTAAAGTGAACTTAAGTCCTACGGGCTTCCCAAGATCTACAATAACGTCATTAGATACCAACATTAGCCATAGGCATTTAGGAATTCAATCCCAAGCCATCACTTTACAAAAATTTGGGCGACATTTCCCTATCCTCAACAAACCCAGAATTCAACTCGGCCGACGGCCAACAACAAAACCAACAACCATAACATCAACGAGTAATTCAAAACGCATTCTAACATTAGTAATTCTTTTCCATATAATTCGACGGCATTTCATTTACATTCAAATTAACCGCATACAACCGTAAAACCAACACCAATGGCCACGCATTCAAGTAATTGTCCAGAGATCATTCAAAACAAGATTCAAGAACACTTGACGATCCTAAGCACAATATTCAAGACAACCAACCAATATACAAGGCCACCAAACCTTCTAACTTCAATAGGAACAACAACAACACATTTCTTTCTTTCAAATTCAAGTGAACTACACCAACAATCCACACGTTAACAACATCATTCTCATAAATTCAAGAAAACCATATTAAAATCGCGATAACTTCCAAATCAGCCCACACGACATAACTTTAACTTGACTACAAACTCCTCATTTTACATCATAGAATCCACAACAACAACCAAAACACTAAGTAAATTTAGTTCATTCCTTTGCACCAAACAAACTCCCACTCACGGCTACAACATCAACACACATAACTTCATGAATTTCACCCATTTACAACACACTACAACACGACAACCATCTATAAGACAGGTAAAGAAGATACTAAACCTACCTCTCCACTCTGACTTCTAACTTCAGAGTTTGTGAAAAATTTTGAAATTTTTTTTTACTCCAATGACCACTCCACGTTTTGAGGGGCCTTAAATTTTAAAAAAACTAAGAAAATTATTTTTTTTTATCACTTTTTCATGGTCTCAATTTTTTTGCCATGGGTTTTTTTTTCCTTCTTTTTCCAAGTTTCTAGAGTTGGAAAGATGATGAATATGAGCAAATTTGTCATCTTTTTTTCATATATGATCAACACTTTTGGGTTATACATGGGTTTTGGGCGAAATTTAAAATTTTCCCAAACCCCTGGGGGAAACCTATGCCACACGGCCCAAATTGGCCATTATTTTTCAAGGGAAAAATCAACTTTCCTAAATTAACTTTTGACCCCAAATTTTCTTTAATATTCCCTACCAATAAAATCTAAGCAACTTAACCCTTTAAAAAAAGGTCGGGGGTCAAAAATCTCTACCTCGACCCCCGGGAAAAGTCTTTCCTTTTAAATTTTTCACAACTAGCCCCGGGGGGTTTTTCCCAAAAGTACAAAATCAGGGTATAACATCCTCCCCCCCCAAAAAAAACATTCAAACCCCCAATGTTAAACTAATTTAGACGTATATAACTCGGGGGGGTCGTGTATAACTACCAATTTAAATTCAAAACATCAATCAACATTAAAAGAGTTTGGGTTTTTTGTAGGCAAGAAAAAAAGGGAGGGATACTTATTCTTCATATTTCCTTTTTTCCAATTAAAACTCCTCCCATTATTGTCCCCCCAAAAACCTTTTCGGGAAACATTTTGTAGCAACCTTCTCACTGGACCAATACGACTATAAATTTTCCCCATGAGGGTAACTCCTCTTTCCCCGGGTATCATCTATGGGGAAATACTGGGGATCACCCACATATTTGGGAACTTGACTCCCCGGGCCCCATGGGACCTTTCCCCCC
>NW_026724363.1:0-5525 GCF_029784015.1 Lycium ferocissimum
TTTTTTTGATGAAGGGCGCCTTTTTGACTAACTTTTGATTAATTATTAATGAACAAGTTTAAGTATTCGTAAAGAACTTCAACCCTAATGTCAAAAACCTTTGAACAAAAAGGCGTTGGACTTTTCAACCTCTAAAACTTAAATCCGAATTTTGTGTATCCGAGGTTTTGATCCTACCTAATTAATCGCACAAAAATAAGTAGGGTTCTATATAAAATATTGAATTTTTGGGCCCCGGCAGTTTAAATTTCAGGTAAAAGACGTTAAAAAGTGTAAAAAAAGAAGGGTTTAAACCCAAAAAGAGGGAAAAAAAAAAAAAACTAAAACCGGTAAATTTGGGTTTAAACGGTTCTGGCCGTTCAAAACTTTTTAGGGGTAATTTCTACTTTAAAGTTTTAAAAATAACATTTTTTTTTGTTGGGGTTTTTTTTGGTTTAAAATTTTTTTTTAGGGTTTTTTTGGTTGGGACTCTCACACACGGGGTATTTAAATATTTTGGCAAAATACAATAATGGTCAACTCTCACTTGCTCGCCATAATCAACATCGCAAAACGAATGTATGGGAAAAGTATTCCTTGGGGGGTTTCAAATCGCGACTTCGAGCCATTCTCTTTCCCAAAAGTTTTTCACTTTTTTAAATAAAATTTTTGGGATTTCTAATGCGTCAATTCAAGAATTTGGAAATTTAAAAAAAATTCTTTCTCATATTAATTGACTAACCCTTCCCCTTTTTTGGTCTTGGCCTTGGGAGCGAGCACGAAGTTATGGATCTCAAAATCACTCGATTTTTGGTTTTAAACTTAATTTGGGATGTGTTTTGTTTATTAAATATGGGGGGGGAAAAGCTAAAGGGGAAAAATGGAGTTATATTTTAAACATTTTGGGGAAAGTAAAGAAAAAAATGAAAATTTTAAATTTCTAGACATTCAACTTTCAAATGTTTTTCCCCATGAACTTTTAAAAATCCATTTCCTATAAAAACTTTTTGACACATTAAAATTTTTTCTATTTTTTTTTGTTAACCGATTTATGTATTGGATTCCATTCACCACCTTTAATTACATCAAGACTTAAACCTTATTATAAAACTTTTTTTTGGGTTTAAAAAAGATTTATAAAAAAATTTTAAATTATTTAAAAAAAAAAAAATAATTTGGGTAGGCCAACTTTTTTTTTTTGGTTTATTTTTGTTTTTTTAAACCTTTTGGGAAACAACCCAAAAAATTTTAAATTTAATTTTTTTAGGATTATTTTAAGCACAAAATGATTTTAAAAGGTAACCCCCAAAAACCAAAAAACCCAAAACAAATGGGGGTAAAGGGGATCAAAATTTTTTCAAAAAAAAAAGAGAACCCCCGGAAAAATGTTGGGGCGAAATTTTTTTCCAACAATCAAGGGTTCAAAATTTTTACCCCGTAAAATAAAAGGGGAAATTTCCCCAAATGATAATGCTATACTCAAGAATTTTTTTTGGAGATCTAAATTTTTTTTTGAAAAAAAAGAGTTTAAAAAAAAATTTTCCCGGAGAATATTTGATTTGGTCGGGGGAATCTTTCGAACAAAAGGAAAATAAAGTGGTTTGAAAAGAGATTTGCTTGCATTATACCTTCATAATGAAGATGTTTCCCCAAAATAAGGGTTATTAAAAGATTTTAAAGGGTTGTACGATCAAAGTCATTAAAAAACCCAAAAGGGGGAACGACGATTGGGGAAACGGGGCCCCCGAGGAATAGATAATCAAGTAAAAATTTTTAAACCCACCAAGAGGTTTTTGGGGGGAGTTAAATTTTGGGGGCGGTAGCTATGTGTATCCGTTTTTTCAATCTGGTTGGGTGGAGGGAATACACAGAGAGACACAAGGGAGAAGCGGGGGAGAAAAACCGAAATATAAGAATCCGTGAGAGGGGAAAAGGGAAAATGGAATAAAAATTTTTAAAAAGGTTTTTGGGGGGCCAAGGGGCATTTAAAGGCCGGTTTTTTTTGCATAGGAAAATATTAAAAAATTGTAAAAAAGGATAAATACAAACCCCGTATTTCTAAGGGTGCCCCTCAACCCTTTTTCCGCTTTTATATATATATGATTACTTATTCCCCAAATTATTTCCAAAAACTTAATACTAAACGTTAATTAATATGAAATTATGGTATAATACTCATATCAATTATTGTTTCTTTTAAAAAAAGTCAAATTAAAAATAAAATGAATGAAGGAGTATTTTTCATGGGGGACACAATTTTGGGGATCACATTTGAATATTTAATTGGTGAAAGAAATGGAGGAAACGTGTTAAACTTCGTACTGCAAAATGATAAACGACCAAGGGGTTTGACAATTTATATTAATTAAAAACCCCAAAAATTTTAATCAACTTCAAAATATTTTTAGTGGGCTCTAATTATTGTATACCTTTTTTACTCAAAATTTAAACAGAAAGCAAATGCACAAATGTAAAAATTTGTGTTTTTTTTAATAATAAGAGCTTTTTCCCCTCTCATTAATTTGTATACTTTTTGCAGGACTATTTATCTGATAAATGATCTGCTTGTGTTTTTGAAAAAATTGCCTTCCCCATTTCTTCACCATTGATGCTTTTTTAGTCAAGAAAAATTTAACCATTTAGCTGAAACTTGGGAACTTCCCAAAGTAGAACGTCAACGTAGTATAGACCAAATTTCCAATCGTATCCATTCGTCCACTCAAAATTTTCCATCAGGCTCCAAAAAGAAATAACCGCGTACATCAGCGCCAAATTTCCCGTAAGTGCTACAAAGGCAACAAAGTTTAGTCGTTTCTTCATTTTGCGGCAAATTTTTTTGGGCTGGTTAGGTCTGACCGTTTATTATTTTTTACATCTCCCGTCCAAGTTTTACCCCTGTTTATTTGCCCCTTTTAGTTTTGTCCATAGCATGTAGTTTTAGTACATGAGGATGGGATGGGGGTACACTTACCTGATTGCCCGGCCCCAAAGATGCAAGATAGATTTATGGAATTCGACTCGCTTAGTATCATGCTGTAACTCTTCTGCCTGTGCAGTGGTAGGATTCAGGGGAAAAGTAGCCCCGGAATGCCCTTATAAGTCAGCTTTTCAACAAATTATGAATACTGCCACAATCACTCATAAGTCATCACTAAAATTACTAAGTAAATCCCGAGGAAGTAAGTCCCAAAAATATAAAAATTAACTCAAACAGGGTGTTCTCAAAATAAGGAATTTATCTTTCCTTTTTTAGCCATATTGATACTTTGACTGGTTCAGGAATTCCATTTTTAGATACCACACAGTACTAACTCATATCGTGATACTATGCACACCTGAAGCACGCAAATGAATCATATGTAATTACTATATTGTAAGGTAAATGAGGTTCGACTATTCACCATTTTCAGTGAGAAACATAGGTTTGTTATGATATCTCTTCTTCATATAGTCCACAATCTCCTCCATTCCTTTAGGAACAACAAAAAACCGAGACATTCCTGTCTACGGAAAACAAGAAAAACATATTACAAGGAGAGAAAGCGAAGGCTCGGGTCAGGGGAAAGCATAATTTAGGATTAAGAAGCAATTTTGTACCGGTTCTCCAATTGAAACGCCATCTTTGCTCCAAGAGTAATGAGATATCCATGAATAGGGTGATCTCCACCCGCAATACAACTAAATTGGAGCAAACACAACTAGAATAAATGCAATCCTTAGCATACAGAGTCCCGTAGTGGTTTATTCCCATGAAATCAATACTATCTTTGATAAGTTTTCGTTCATCGGAGGTGAAAATCGGTAGTGCACTTCCAAGATATTTACGCATTTCCGGAGGGTAATATCCATATACCAAAGGATCAAAAACCCTGACATAAGAAGTCAATGGCACATCAATAATTTTAATGCAAGTTCTAGTGATAGAAAAACTTCACACTCGCAAGCTTCAAGTACTAAGTCCTTTTACAAAGCCTATGGACTCTTCGGTTTGACTACAGAGGGACAAGGAACGGACAAGTAAAATTTCAATGAAAAGTTGACAAGTCTTTAAGACTTACCAAGCAGCGGTAAATGCAATAGCCCTGTTAGCAGCGTCACGGTCAAAGTCATTATTCCTCAAAGGTTTATACATAAATGAATGCACAACAATTCCTATCAATCCACCATATTTAGGCTGCATATAGTAGCATTAAATTTGTGTAATTAGCACATGTGACACTATTTGAGAAATTAGGTGAATAGGTGAAAGCAGATACTTGCCTGGAAATGCTCACGTAACATTTTGCAGCCTTGGCATGTGCCAATAACATGTTATGCATGGCAACAAGAGGTTCGGTATCAGAATTTCCAGCTGAACAGTTGCCAAAAGGCCGGGAACAGTGAGCAGGTGGGTAAACTCCTCTTACATAGGCCCATTTCTGCAAACATATTTGGCTCGTTGATCGTGGTCCAATACTTCACTCTATCGCCAAAATTCTCGAAACAAATTCGAGCAAAATAGAAAAATTCTTCCCTGTAGAGAAAAAGGGGGAAAAAATTAAAACGGGCATCCTTAAGATTGCCACCTAATGTAACATAAAGATTTACATTAACGAAACATACTGCATGAGAGGATTAAGCCAGCCCCCATATCTTTCCTCAAGTTCTTGTGGATGGTCATGGTGATTGAGAGTCACAAATGGTGTTATTCCTGCAATTTAATAGGCCAAATTTCTGTAATCTACGTACAAACATCCAAGAACTTACTAAGTAAAATATTTACTATATGCAAATATTACACCTTTGTGTAAGAAGAATCAATGAGTTTGTTGTAGAATGTAACACCAGCAAAATTTACTTTACTAAACCTTCCTCCTATCACAATTCAAGACATCAGAGACTAATAAGACGTAAACGAATTAAGTAATCCGATTAAGACAGTAATAATGGGAACAAAATACGCCTAAAAAGATAATAGAAAGTACTAGGAAGGACCCCTGCTCCATGAGATGGAGAAGCGATACGATTCGCCGGTAGAGTGCATTAACTGAACATCTTCCTGCAATAATTTATAAAATCAGAAAACAAATCTAATTTTTTTCAATAAAACTTTGGAATAACCTTTTCCTTTTTTGGGAAGATAAGGCAAAACAAAAAAAAGAAAAAAAAGTCAAAATCTAGAGCTACAACCTGAAATTGATGGTAATGATCATCCGCTATATCGCCATTATCTCCATTCTTTATCCTTCCTAAAACCATTTACAATCAGAAAATCTTTCTCAGTGTGTGTGCATAGCTTAATTCAACCCCAAAAATGAGATGTGGCATCTAACGACCCGATACCCAAATACTAGACATCTGGAGAGTCAAAAAAAATAAATGGGCATCCAACATCGAGTAAACCAAGAAATTTTTAGGAAACCGGGGAGGACCTAACATCGAGTAAACCAAGAAATTGAACAAAATTGAACTCTAATACCATGATAAGAAACAAACCTTTTGGGGTAACTCAACTCACTAGAACTAGTAGGCGTTTGGACACGGTTTTAAAAAAAAAGGGGAAAAAA
>NW_026724364.1:0-5651 GCF_029784015.1 Lycium ferocissimum
TAATTCCATCATCCATAATCATAATTCACATCTAAAATCTTACTTCCATAATTATATAAACTATATAAAAATCACATGAATTTCTCATCACAACATACTGACCAACTTCAACACCAACTTGGTTCATTAAACCTTTTTCATCACAAACATCCAACAACACACTAACGACTAAATGAAAAATTAATTCATTTCCAATTCCTTTCTTGCACTACACGGCCATATTCCACACATTTCCAACTTCCCTCAATTTCATTCAACTTTCATTTCTAATACAGAGATTTCACCATAACCCAACTAGAACATAGCACGCAATTATTCGGCGCTCATAATAGCATACAACATATATGCACAGGGCCACATGCCCTCTTCCACTACCACGCAACTTCCATACACACAACACAATTTCCATAATTCTCATTCCATTCCAATCATTATAACATCTCTAAATCTTCCATAATATAAAAGAACAAGATTCTTACCTCTTTCTTGAAATTTCAACTTTCCATGAACGTGGTTCTTTCGCAAACTAATTATACCACGTTGAAGAGCGTCTTGAGCTTGTCACTAATTCAAAGATTATAATTTTTGCATCAAGAATTAAGGCTCCCAGGAGTATTTTTTTTTTTTTTCTCTCCTTTTTTTTTTTCTCTTGGAGGCCGAGCTCCTTCTTCTTTTTTTTTCTCTTTTCTTTTAATTTCTTAGTTTCTTGAAACTAATCCAACTTATATAAATTTGGCACATGGAGAATTATTAATTCTTGGTGGGTTTGGGCCTTAGTTGGTGTCACACCCCGATCTTACTAGGGTGTGATGGGCACCGACCCCGTGTTCGGGCCGAAGCGAACCCCGGCTTCTTGTGCACATATGAACTACGCCGTTTTTTTTTTGACAAGCATTAACATACATAGCACCAATATGAAAATCGACTAATAAGCTTTACGATCATACTATACGACGGAGACAATCGGGAGTACAACATAGCTACGTACATATCTCATCTACGACCTACGAAACATGGTACACAATATACATAGGAAAGGGCCGAGAGCGCGTGCCCGAATATATACACAAAAATAGTACCCAAGGCCTCAGGAAACAAGGGCTCTTGGAGCCCCGCAAAATCTTCGGAGGAACTCTGAGGATCGATCGGGTGTCTGGCCGACACTGCTTGTGACGCGGCGCGCCCATCAAGGGCGTCGGTACAAATAGCGTACCGAGTATGTAAGACATAGAAAATAACATAAACAAGAGCATAGATTATAAGTAACAATATCGAGGGGTCATGGAATTATATCTTTGAGATAAGGATGTAACTTTGTGCATGGAAGACGCCCTTTTTCGGAGGACGGATATCCTGCATGCTTGTTTTTCCTTTTTGAAAACAAAACATTTCTTTTCATAGGCATAGCAAGTAATTTATATCGTATCATAATGTATCATAGCATAGCATAGTATATCATAGTATCATAGCATAGCATAGTATATCATAGTATCATAGCATAGCATAGTATATCATAGTACCGAATATATCGGCTTTGCCACGTAGTATAATTCCCGCGTCCGGGCATCCCGCGTCCGGGATGATATCAAGTCAAGTACGGATACATGCACCGTGAGTAACCGAGCGCCCATAGCGCTGCCCTTTCCTACGGTCTTCCCAAAAATATTTTTATATATATATATCATAGCATGCGGGGGAGCCCAAGAAAATCGTGTATCCATCGGAGTGACGTAAGGTCGGGAACCTCCGATTATATTATAAAATAATTGAGGCGCTTATCTCACCTTGAAGGAATGATTAATATAAGGCGAGACTATTAGTGGAGAACAACATCATGAAGAAAGTATAACATAGGATCGTAGGGCGTCGTTCGTGTACTTAGAATCCTTGAAGGAAATCACTTTATTCATGAGTAGAGCGGGGATTCGAGAAATAGTTCAACGTTCTCATCTAAAGCCTTTGGAATCATAGACTTGGAACCTTTAATCATAGAATCATCATTTTTTTTCATCATAGAGTCATAGTCGCCGTCTTAGTCATTAAGGCTTGCAATATTGTAAAACTTAGTTTTTGAAGAAAAACGAATATTTTTGGAAAACATTTATAAACTTTTTAAGAAGGAAAATCATGTTTTAAAATCGAGGGATTAGTTAAACAACTATGATTTAGTAGTTAAAATAATAACCAAAAAAACTTTTTCTTAACTATAGAATGAAAATAAGTCAATGGGGGCAATAGGAAAGAATTCGGGAATAGTGGGCCCACCTCGAGTCAAATGAGGCGGCATATCAAATTTACGTATATTACGGTTCATGGCGTCACTTGGGAGGGTCTTAGGGTGATAGAATCCTATTTGTGTAAGTTGGATGTCCAAGAAGTTTTTCCAACATTTTATGCAAGTTCTAATTCAATTCTCTTGAATGAATAGTAGCTATTTTCAATCTTAGATTCCGAGAAAGGAATGGTCCTCGGGACACGTAGTCGACTTAGTACGTCTAAGACATGCCATAGAAAGAAGGGTGAAGCCTTACATGCCTCGTTTAGCTCACCCCATGGCACTCCAAATTCAAGCTCCGACTTAGCCAAAAAATCTACAAATTGGTCATGTTTACCAAATGTTAGTTCAAGTGTCTAAGTAGAATCTCAAAGTGACACTTGTCTACCGAAATTTCGACACTTCCTCAAATACATACATCATTCCCTAAGAATCATCTTAGCCAATTCTCATCAACAACAATCCGGGAATTCAACCCGGCCAAACTAGCAATCATAGTAACAATTTCCAATTTCAATCCAAGATACGTTCTAACAACTTAATCAATATACTACTTCCATCAAGACCTTCCAACTCCAATGAAAACAATAACAAACTAATAATCCATTTACCAACAATATCATACGAGTCTCATTATTTTCCATGCATGCAAGAATCATTATATCCAATTTACATAAACTTCCACCATAAGCTTCCAACTACTACAACTTCACTAAACTCATTAAGCTTCTATTTGGAACATGCAATCCATAATATAACAACCAAGATATTAAATAAAACATGCTCTCCATTCATTCATGAATCAACACATATCCACGGCTATACATACAACATACCATACGGCCACCTTCCTACCTACACAACTACAACCTTTCCAAAATCATTCAACTTCCATTATCAACTTAACATTCACAACAACAACAACCATATATTGGATAAAATAGTTAAATCATCATTCCTACACATATATATACATACACGGCCACACATAGTTTCTTCCCCTTCCATGAATTTCATCCACTTTTTCATGCTACAACACATAGAATCATCCATAACATATAAAAAGGAAGTGGATTCTTACCTTCTTTCCACAATCTTCTTCACTTGACCAAGTTGTCAACTTAAAGAAACAAGTGCTCTTTCTTCCAAAGCAACTACACCAAGTTATAAAGGACCCTTGAATTGGTGGAAATACCGCAAGAAAACAATTTTTAGAGAAGGATTTCAAGGGCTAATTTTCCATGGCCAAAGCCGTATAGGCTTCTCTTTTTTTCTTTGTTGTTCTTGTTTTCTCCTTGTCTAATTCTCTTGAAGTTTCTAGTAAAATATGACTCATATATGGTCCCTTATCTTAATTTAACACATGGAAATTAATAAAATCCTATGGGCTTGGGCCATGTTGGCCGGCCACCCCATCTCTTTTGGGCCTTCATTTTCTTTTTTTTTGAGCCCAATCCATTAGAAATTCGTTTTCGTAATTTCGAAACTAATTTCCGAAATTCTAATTTTGCCCTCGGGCCATCTCCAATGTTCTCGTGTCACCATTTTCCATAAGTAACAACATATACACCACATCAAGTCAAAACGTGGCCTTATTCTTACAAATCACAATTGTGTCCAAATTTCCCGAATGTGCAAAAGCACGGGATATAACAGTTGGCCGGCCACCCTCACCAATTTTTGGGCCTCTTCTCTTATTTTTTTTTTTGAGCCCAATTGTTGGCCAAATTTTTTGTAATTCATGAAACCAATTTCCAAAATTCCGATTTTGTCCTTCACCTTCCTCAATAATTCCGCACCAATGCTTCCATAGCCGACATATTCATACTAGTAAGATCCAAATGTGGCCTTATCTCTTACAAGCAAAGATTATTCCAAACTTTCCAAATATGCAAAAATGCCGGATGTAACACTTAAGACCCTATACGATTAGTTGAACATTCGAGGACGAATGTTCTAAAGGGGGAAAGGATGTTATACCCCGTACTTTGTACGTTGGAATATTCTAAGTTGGTTGCGACAAGTTTTGGACAAGACTTTTAATTTTCGGTTTTGTTGATTTTTGTTTCAATGCACAAGTTGCATATTCATCTTTTTTTTGGCATGGAGTGTTAAGGGTAAATCTGGAATAAGGAAAATTTGGGGTTAGAAGTGAATTATGGAAAGTTAAGCATTTCATGAAAATTAAGGGCTAGAAGTGAAATTTTGGGAACTTAATATTTCATGAAAATGGCCATATGTGTGGTGTGGGCCATGGCCACATGGAAGCTTAATATATGTGCAATTAGATGACATATTGATCATATTATTCATCCTTTGTGTTGATATGACGTATGAAGGGTAAAAATTGGAATAAGGGAATTAATGAGTCATGAACTCCAAAAGGCCAAGTGGCCGTGGGACCCGTGTGGGGGTACCACACCATGGCTTAACCAATTGTTACAAGCCATGGGGTGGGTATGTGGACAATTTGTATAGGCCATATATATATATATATATATATATATGGAAGATGACATATGAACTCATTTTTCATCTTTCACAACCTTAGAAAAAATCAAGAACCTTGGAGACAAAATTGAAGGCCATTCGGCCAAGAGGGGCAAAAACTAGAGTCCCGAAATATTCATCACAAAATTATTTATTTCTAGTATTTCAACAATTGAAAGGCCACTTATCGACATGGAGTAGTTGTTGGACCGAGTCGGACCATTCCTTGTTGCAATTCTGGCCCTAGCTAAGTTGAAGAACCAAGTGAAGGAGGTAAGATTTAATCTTGTTTTTATATGTTGTGGATGGTGTATGTAGGTGTAGTATGTGAAAATGGATGAATTCATGAAATATGGCATGTTGAGTGTTGGCCGTGTGTATGTAGTGGTGTGTAGGAATGAAGAATTAAGCGTATTGGCATGTTTGTGTGTTGTTGTAGTGTGTAAAAATGAATGAAACTCATGAAATTATGATGTTGGTGTTGTGGCCGAAAATGGGCTGATTTGGTGTAAGTACGTTGAACTAATTTTATTTAGTATTTTGGTTATTGTTGCATGGATTCTATGATGGAAGTGATGGTTTAATGATTCAAATTGAAGTTTGTAATCGTTTGTAGGTTGTTGGAGAAGGTAATGTGATTTTATTATAGTTTCTTGTATTATTGAGGTTAATGTTGTTAATGTGTAGATTGATGGTGTGGGTCATGAATTTGGAAAGAAAAAGAGATGTGTTGTTGTTGTTTTTATGGCATTTGGAAGTTTCGGGTGGAATAGTGTAGTGGTCGGGTTGTTTGGAAAATTTTGCGGATTGTTTGAAATGTTTTTGAATCTTGATTGAATGATCTTGGATTAGTACTTGCATGTGAGATCATTGGTATTGGTTTGAT
>NW_026724365.1:0-5464 GCF_029784015.1 Lycium ferocissimum
GGGTTTCCCAAATTAGATACAATATAATGGTTCGGTTGAAACAATAAAAGGCCCTTATATCAAGTGGTACCCTTTATGCTCAAATCGACGTCAAAAACGAAAACAATCACCATAAACCCAAACTTATCCAAAACTCATCGAATCTAACCAAACTTTGTGGACATGTCCAAATCATCATACAAACTTATTGGAACTTTCGAAACATTGACACGAGATCATCTTGACTTTGATGTTGACCGTAGTCAATTCAATTCTACCTTAACAAGTTTTTCAACTAATAATCCAAATCACACCGAACCGTCGGGAACCGGACCAATGACAACACTAAGTCATAAATCACCCTCTGACCTAATGGAGCTGTCGAAAATGGATTAGGGAGCACGTTTACCCAAAAGTCAACTTCGAGTCAAACAATTTTCACTTTAAGGCCAAATTTTTTAAAAGTCATTCCCAAACCCAAAACGATGCCTAGGGAACTGTGCCACCGGTACCTACGGGTCAAAATAGTACTAAAAAGGCTCCGAGATGATCGACGGGGGTAAGCGGTAAAAATGCAATAACGACCAAACGGTCGTTATAAAATAGAACCCGGATCAAATAAATCGAAGCTTCTCGATGACAAATAGAAATGGTACTGTGATGTGCATCGAAGCTTCGCCTAGTTTACTGGGAATGCATAACAATGGACCCGTAGTCACTGATACATCCCATGCCTCTGGCGTGACTTTTTCCTAGAACCTTAAGAATAGCCCCTGCGGGGTTGATAACCACCTCTTTAGCGAGGCGAACCACCGGGCGACGTCGAGCACGCCTCTACCGAGTTTCGCCTGCCGCTGCGAAGGCGGGTTCGGGAGTTTGAAATCGGAACCTTGCTGGGTCCCACTCTGGGCCTAGGGCACTTCGGAAAAGTGGCTCAAGTCGGCACACTCATAGAATATAACCTCCCGGGGCTGTGACACGGAAGCTGAGAAGCCGGTATAACCACCATGGTCTGCTGGTCTAGAAAAGGAACCCCTAGGAGTCTGCCTTTGCACTATGACCTTCGCTCGAAGGACCCTGGCGGCACGGAGCGTTGACTGATGGGGGCCCGAGGATAATACTAGTGAGTCTGCCTGAATGGCCACCCACAGAAGCATAACCATTGGGCCCGCATACGAGGGGCCCCTCTGCGCCCCGTCGGTGTGCTCGGAGCCTGTCGGACTCCCTCATAGCATGATCCCCAGCAGCGGAATGAAAACCCTATGGCAACAAACTGAAGACAAGACAAATGCAACGATAGTACTAACACCTTTACGAGCTTCCTAACCCTCTCGGCCTCGGTGGGAATCAATTGAACAACATAGTGAGCAAAGGAAAGGAATCAGACCTCGTACTCAGCAACAAACATACCCCTCTTTTCCAAATTGTTGAACTCGTCTCTCCTCAGATCCCTCGAGTGGGGGGTGTCTTCTCTAGAACGCTTGATGAAGCGGGCCAAAGATGACGGAGGCAAATCGGCTAGCCAACACTCGACAAAAAACCTCCACTACATCTTTGCGTCCCGCTGCAGCGATAGGACACGTAATCAACCCCGTATGAATCGACAAGACCCTTGGCAACCTCTCATGACTATCGATGATAAACTCATTGGCGTCCTCGGACGGTACTAAAGAACTTCGGCGGCTCCATCTTCGTGAATGCGGCGAACCACTCGATCCCCGTCGGTCATAGCCGGGACCGGCAACGACCTAGGAGCACGTGTCGGTGCGGGATCTCGCCGATACGGGGAGCCATAGCGACGAGGCTACATCCCCTCGAGTCTGCTCCACGCCCGCAGTCGAGATCCTCTGGGTGGTGGAAGGCCCACCCCGTGCGTCCATCAAGATAGTGTAGAATACGGACCATGGTGTCCTTAAGTGCCGGAGTAGAAATCACCCCGGGCTAAGTATGGGCTAGTCCCAGCTCTCCCTTATCCACGAGCTCATGCTAAGGTCGATGCTCTAGGCTGGGGGAAGATAAAATCTAACCCCCGGGGCCCCGGAAAGGGGTGGGCCCCCAAAGGGTGTTTTGGACCACGACCGCCCGGTCCCGCCTAGCTCGGCCCGCCCCGGGCCCCCCCCCCGGGGGCCCGGGTTGGGGCCCTTTTAACCCTTTTGAATAGTAGCACGAGTCCTTACCTCCGGAGAGAAAGAAGGGGTCAAATATCAATTTGAATAAAGTAGCACAAAGAAGAAAGGTTTGGAATTTTCCCCAAAGTCGATACCCTTTTCCCAAGAAAAAGGATCCTCGTTTTCGATCCGAACCCTTTTTTCCCAGACATTTTTCTTGTACTTATAAGCCGGTAACCTGGGCTCGATACCTCTCGTCCAACCTCCCGGGGTCGGGTTGGCACCCCCCACGATCCCCAGGGGGCCAACCCCCTTCCGTACCCCTTTTCAAAATTCATTCAAGAAAATATGAGTACTAAATAGTACGAAATACAAATCTAACATATAAGTTAACTTATATAAGTTAATAAAATACTTATATATATATATATATATATATATATATATAAGTTAAAAAAATACTATGACCCCCCAAAAAAAGATTTAGTCCGTAACGGACAAACCCCTACTCTAACATTTTCCCCTTTAGGAAAATACAAAATGTTCGAAAAAACTTTTCAAAACAAAGGACAACTATCAAAACCCAATAGTACCCCGGTCCCCAGTTTGGAACAGGGTTTTCCCCCGAAAAAGTTTTTTAATTTCCCCGGAAAATCTCCCGGGGGTCCCGAGTTGATGGTAAAAACTCCACTCGAAAAAAAGTACTCGGGAGTATCGGAAAAAACATTATGTATTGGAGGTATCGGGGGTTTGACAACAATTGGTTCACTATATGGAAAAAAAGAACGGCAAAGACATGTAAGCAATCAAGCACGTTCACGAAAAAAATTTAACAAGAGATCAAGTCAATATCAATGCCATGTACAAAAAAATAAAGAATGGATGTAAAAAAGGGGGATGTATATAAAGCAATGCAAGGCCAAATGTTTAAAAGAAACACACACGAATGAAGGGAAACCCTTTCACATCTCTTGTAACCCTTCCCGGGACCCCAGGCTGTCTTTCCCCCAAAAAACCAGGGCAGCGAGTATTCACTTCCAATTTCCATAACAACCTGGGATGTTGATTTTTTATCTCTTTTTTCCCCAAAGACGTCGGATGTTCTTTTCCCTTCATCATTAGTACCTGTCTTAATACTATCAATGAAAATATAAATGAGAGTGTAGGGCCATGCAAGATATCATAATCAACAATAAATCATAATCTAAGCCCTTCTGGGTTGTCTTATCTAAGCACACATCATAATTCAAGCCTAATTTTTTCCTCTTTTTTGATGATAAGTAACAAAAATTTTAAAAGAGAGAGAATGCATATTCAAGTCACAAGTAAAAATAACACAAGCCCACAAACAACAACAACCAAAGTAATGGAATTCCATCCCCAAATTAAAAACCCGAAGGCCCCGCTTTTTTACCCTTTAAAATCTAACCCACATATGCTTAAAAATTGGGGTTTTAATCGGAAAAGGGGAACCCCCACCCCGATACCCCAAGCGGGGGAAGAACTATCCAAATAGCCTTGTCCTTCCCAAAGATCGAAGTCTATTCAAAAACACTTATATATAAGAAATGGAGACTAACGACACCCCTTAAAACTATAATACTAATCGAATTGAAAAGAATCGGAAAAAAAATCGGGCCCATTAGGGCAAAATAGGGAAATTTTTGGGAAAAACTCAAATTTAAAGCTACTTTGGGAAATCCAATATTCCCCAATTGTTAATTAAAACAATCAATCATCAATTTCAATTTAATCAAAAAAAATTTGGGAAAAAACTCAACTTTTTTAATCATAAAACCCTGAAATTTAGAAAAGAACAACTTAGTAACTATTCAAACCAAGAATTCATGACTAGGTTAAACAAGTTTTTTCAAAAAAAAAAAATTTCCCAAAAATAAGAATTAAAAATGGGAAAAAATTTTAGTTTACAACTTACTTTCCAAATTTTAAACCCTTTAATTCTCATAGATTCTAACTTGGGAATAAATAAACATAACCTTTTTTGAGAACTTAAAAGATTTTTTCCACTTTTAAATGCTCTTTCAAATCGCCTCCAAAAACTCTTTAAGGTTTCAATTTGGGGGAATGGGAGAAGAATGGTTCGAATTTTTGGGGAAAAAATTGGGGAAACCGGGTTTGGGGGTCCCCCCCTTTGGGGGTCCAAAGGGGGCCCCCCAAAAGCTTTTCGCCCGGGGGATACCGTCCGTGAGGGGGGTTTCCCCGACCTTAAACCCCCTCTCTTTAGGGGGAAACCCCACATGGGGGACCCCAGAGGCAGGGAACCCCCTTTAATGACACCGAATTTTTCCCCAAATTTCCCCCCAAAAAAGGCTCCCCGGGGCCCCCCCCCAAAACAAACCAAGGAGCGTACAAAAACGCGTTACGAACTAACCGGGCCCCGGGTTTTCCCAAAGGGGGTCACCTTTACGCGGGCAAACCCCTACCCCCCAAAAAACCCAAAACCCCCTCCCAAGGTACAAAAAGCCCCGGCCTCAGGAAGAACCAAAAATCCCCGGGCATTCGACCCTCCGAACGTCGGGGAAACAACGAAATTCTCAAAAAGTCCCGTTTATCCAAAAGTCAACTATCGGACAAATATTTTTTACTTTTAAAGGGCCTAACCCCCAAATTCCCTTTAAAAAACCTCCCGATGACCTCGGGGAACCGGGGTCTCCCCCCCGGGTCAAAAGCACTTCTTAAGGGGAAAGGGCCGGGGGTAAAAGGAATAAACGGGATAATGACCAAAGGGTCGTTACACCTAGTCCCAAACTAGTATAAGAAAACCACTAATGTAAAAAAAACTAGTCTCTAGAAAATACATTTTTTAAAATAGGGAAAAGCTTTCCAAAAATAAGAAAGGGGCAAATATATAAAAGAGTCTTGGGGCAGGATTCCCCAGGTATCTCACCCTTTTGGGAAAACTCGGTTCCAAGGCCCCGGGGGTCAACCCGAAAACGGGAACCGGAACCAAAGACGAGCTCGTACTCGAAAAGTACAAAAAAAGTAGAATGAGAACAAACGCGCGTATTTGAAAAGGAAAAAAGAGGGCCCAAAAACTATTAGTTCACGCATTTTAAAAACCCAAAAAATTTAAAAAGTAGGGTAGATAAGTGGGGAAAAACGGGCCAAATCAAATTCAAGAAAGTTTATAGTAACAAAATTCAAGAAAGTTTTCACGGTTTTGATAGTCACAAGGATCTCATTTAAATCGAAATTATAAGCTGGGGAGTTCCAATTGTCCACCAAATCATTGTAAGTTTTTACCCAAAAAAAAAAACTCAAAAAATCAAAATCCAAAGAATCTATGAGTAAAGTGCCATGGATTTAGTGGAATTTTAAGTGAATGAATGGGTCAAAAACCCCCGAAAAAACCGGAG
>NW_026724366.1:0-5254 GCF_029784015.1 Lycium ferocissimum
TTACCATATGGTTTTGATACATATCTACGTACTTTCTAAAGTTTTATTTTGGATATGTTCCCCGAGTGACATTCTGGGGAAACTCGATTGACTATTCTCTTGGTTTTAAATGATATTTCGTTTTGACTATTCTGAGTTAAAATGTTTTTTAATTGCGTATGGTTAATACTACGACTCTGCTGCTCGTGCGTTACCCGTGATTACATCCTTCGCCGAGTCCCGGCCGGTTATGTTATCGTGCGCACTATGTTATATTCGAGTATGATTTGTCCGGTTAATAAGAGCCCCTCACTCAGAGGGCCGGTTCCCGTGTATATTTGGTGTTATGATGTGTATGCGTTATGATGCGTTATGTGATATGTCGGGTTACGGAGATTTGAAATCTTACGGTGTTACGCTCGTGTTATGGCGCGAACGACGGGAGGCGACCATATTCTAAGAGCGTCCTACGCATGATTTGCATTTTTGTAAAAAGAGTAAGCATTTTGGTATTTTGGATTTTGCACTTATTTTCTGCACTTCTTGTTTCGATTATGATCCTGTTTACTATATTTCCTGCTTTGCATACTCGCACATATTTAAATGTGACCCTCTTTCTTCGGGCCGCGTTTCATGCCCGCGGTACGAATACTAGTTGTGGAGATCCGTTGTAGCTTAGGATTTCCATTCAGCTATTTGGAGCGCTCCCTTGTTCCGGAGCCTATGTTTTGGTACAGACTCTTCCGATGCATATGTATATGACTATTCATGGGTACGGCGGGGCCCTGTCCCGTCATATGTTATGTTGTTACCCTTAGAGGTCTGTAGACATATGTGTGGGTTGTGGGTAGTCACGGTTCAGTTATGTCTGTGTGGTTTGTGTTCTGGACGTCCCCCCTGTATTATAATAGCCTTACCGGCTTATGTGTGATATTATCTGCTGAAAGTTATGGCGAGCCGATACGGATATATTTGTGACGGTTGGGGCGACGTTTCACTTTTCCGTATGCATAAGATCGATTTATGCCGGCCCATGGTTCGACATCCGACTTTTGTACTTTATATAATCATTTTATGCAACGGTTATGGTTGAGTGGGTATGGGTGCCTAGCTCGGGCACTAGTCACAGCTTCACGGGGTCGTTGTCACGACCCAACCCCGTAGGCCGCGACTAGTGCCCGAATTGGGCACCCAAACACAATCGCAAATCCGAGTCGCAAACAGATGGCTTATACAGACACAAATATCAAACGCTGTCTCAGATTGTATCAAACTGTCTCAAACAAATCTCAAACACAACCGAATATATATCAAAAGCCGACAAGGCTATCCAATGGCGCAACGACCCAAAACATATACAAATGCAAGTCGACGAGGCTGCCACGGCGAATGGGATCGCCCAGAACAAATAATATACAAACACAATCATATTTAATGGGCATAACCCACATACATGTCCACGTACCTCTAAACGGACAAGCGTAATCATATGACGGACGGGGCCCCGCCGTACCCCCGAACAAATATATACAAATGCAATGAACGAATATATACCAAACTATGGCTCCGAATAAAGGGAGCACTCCAATCAAAGAAGAGGTGTCCTAAACGTGGACCACCAAACTATGCGTCCGTACCGCGGCATGAAACGCTTTCCCCGTAGGAAGGGGGTCACATGTAAATATGTACCGAGTATGCAAAGCGTAAGATATAGTGTACTGTATCCGAGTCATCGAAAGCAGGCGTAAAATAAATAATGAATTTCCAAAATATCAAAATGTTCACTTTAAAAATACGAATCCGCGCATGGCATGTGAAAATATGGTCGCACACGCCGCCATCATGCGCCATAACACAAGATAACACTAGAAAGTTTCAAATCTCCGTATCCCCGTCACATATCAAACACAAGATAACACCATACGCATAACACCAAATATGAGCGAACCCGCCCTCGAGCGAGTGGCTCGGCGAACCATAATCACAAAGATAACACCGAGTATAACAAAGTGTGCACGACAAACGAGGAACCGGCCCGGACTCGCGAAAGATATGCTGAATGCACGAACGGAGTCATGAGTAACCATATGCATAAAATCATTATCATAGACTCAAATGATAAGTAAAATGATCATACTTAAAATCGGGATATTAGTCATATCATATTTTATCAAAAGTCATCAGAATTACAAAAAGGAGAGTCGCGGGGCCCACTGACGGGTGTTGACCCGAGTCGGGCCCGCCTATGAAAAACATACTTATCATACATCATACAATCACCTACGAGCATATCGAGGCAATCCGAGCCTTTCTGTGAAAGATACGAGCGTTCGTTGTTACGGAACTTTTTAAAAGCCAAACTTTTTGTACAAAAGTTGAAAATCAAATATTTCAAGGCATAAAGGCCAATATTTCATCATACTAACATACGAATTTCCAAGAAACGAATAGGAGTCATAAACATGCTCGGATTGCGAGAATAGAATTTTCTCGAGGCTCGTGTCATAGCCTATTTGTAACTAAGGCATGCCAAAGAAGAAAGAATGGAGCTTTACATACCTCGAACGCACCGAACGCTTGCTCAAACTCAAAATAAATCCAACCTACTCTCGGGCTGCCCAAGGTCTACAAACAAGTCATGATATGCCAAACATTAGCTATGGACGTTTAGGCATTTAATTCCAAACTAACACTAAATTCTACGAAATTTGGGCACATTTCCCACAACAGGCCACCCCGAGAATTTAACTCGGCCAAAATCAACAACAACAACAACAACAACCAACCTAGCAACATCAACAATCAATCCGAAAGGTAATATAACATTAATAATTCTCTTTTCTATCAATCAATAACATTCATAAATTCAATTCAACGGCTTACCTTCAAGCCAACATCGACGCTTATACATTCAAATACTAACCCGAACCCATACCAAAAACATTTAAAGACATTCTAAGCAATTCATACAACATTTCCAACAATCCAACAATTGTTCCAATCCACCCGAAATCGGTCCCCAAACCCGAGAACCTCACTTTAACACATTCCTCATTTTCAAATCATGATTTGCATCCACAATTCACATTCTAACAATGCTATTCTCATCAATATGCAAATTACATTAAATGCATAATAACCTCTGAATCAGTCCGCAACAATTACAACATCAATTTGAGTCATTAAACATTCATTTCCAACATAGAATTCATAACGACGACGACTAAAACATTAAGCGATATTAATTCATTTCTTGTTACATGAATGGCCTACATTCGGCCAACACCTCCCACTAACATATAAAGATGATTCTCATTCCTTACTCCACTCACAACTATCACAACATGCTACATAAGATCAATTCATCACCTCAACACAACACAACATACACACACCTCACACGGCTAACACACCATGCACACAACTCACTTCCAACATACTATTTTTCATGATATTCATCCATTTTAACATACTACAACATGCATACAACCTTTATAACATATAAAAATATGATCAAATCTACCTTTCCTCTTCAATTCCACAATAGGCTAGGGTTTGAAATAATGAAAACTAGCGGGTTGATCGCTCAACAACACTTCCACGCTACTTAGGACCTCCAATTAGTGTATTAGCACCAAAGAAATAATTTTGGGATGGCTTAAATGGAAGGTGATTTTTTTTTTCCTTGGCCGAGAGCCAAGCTTGTTGTTCTTCACTTTCTTGATTTTTTTCTAAGTGTTGGAAATGAGTAACGAAGACTAGTTGGTAATCTTTTAAGCCCCTTGATGAATCACATGTGTCCCTTGGCCCACACAAGTGTTGGACCAATTAAAATTGTCCACAAATTGTGTGGGCCAAACTCCACATCACACTGCCAACCATAGGAAAATTGCATGATTTTCAAGTTCCATAAATTCCAATTTTGGTCCCAAATTTTCCTAATTGTTCCATACCAATAAATTCATGCACAAACGTATGACTCAAAATCCCGACTTTGTATCCCGAAATGGTTTTGTCCCTAACTTATCATAGTTAATCCGGATTATTCCAATGTACAAAAATGCGGGATATAACATCCTTCCCCCCTTTAGAACATTCGTCCTCGAATGTTAGATTAACCTTACGGGATCTTATAAGCACTCGAGGGAGTTTCCTTTACAACTAACACAACAATTTATTTATCAAACAACATAGTCAAGTAAGGGGTTTAGATTACACAACGGAAACCTTGAAACAAGTGAGGATACTTAGCTGTGAAAATACATGCTCACAAACCCGGGTCCCCCCCGGTTATTATTACCCTTTAACGAAGCCCTCTTTATTCCCCTTTCTTGGCGTCCAATATGGCTAAAAATTTACCTTATAAGAAAACCCCTCTGTGACGAATATATTAGGGGAAATATTCGGAGTTCGAAATACTTTGAAGCATAAAAACATGGAATACGGATGTCGCTCCCAAATCGGTAGGATCTAACTATAGGCAACCTTTCCTATTTTACGAATTTGATAAGGACGTATTCGGGATTCCCCCCGCCCAAAACTCCCAAACCTTTAAGGTATTTTGGAAAACCCCTCCCCAAAACGAAACTCAAATGTCACGGCGATTATCGCCATGATTTACGGACCGATAAAAGCTCCCGAAGGTTTACCTTATCCGCCTGTGGAAAACTGGGGCTCACCCGGGCCCCAAAATCAAAACCCCCGTCGGTGACCCCTCCCCCAACGCCTGGGGGGGGTGCCTCAATCTTGGAGTGGTAAATTGTTTTTTCAAATTCAAAAGGGGAAATGATCATCCCTTTCCTCGAAATCAATAACACGGGCTAAATATCTTGGTCGAATAGTCCTCGGCTTTGTCCCGTGTTTTGGGGGTGGAATCTTTTTAGGGCTCTTTTTGTCCCAAAACCCCTGAAAGGATCCCGAAATTGGCCGGGGGGGGCACCTCTATCGGAATTGATATAAACTTTTGGTAGGGCCCTTTTCCTTTATATAGCTTGGCAATCCTCGGGGGTAGTGTGGAAGGAAGAAAATGGGGGGATTTGTGGGGATCAACAATAACCCAAAAAGGGAAACATCCTGTGGGTGGAGGTAAACCGTAATAAATCTTTTTAATGATCTCCCCACGACGGTATCTCCGTCTCTGTTTGGGCCCGGGGGCACGGGCCCGATCTTAACCCGTGGATTCGGACACGGCGCGAAATCGCCATGTCTTTTTCTACCTCCCCCCAAAATAAGCATCGAATCTGGTACATTTTCTCGAACGGTGAACGAATAACGG
>NW_026724367.1:0-6927 GCF_029784015.1 Lycium ferocissimum
GATATGAGAGATAAATAGGAAGCTTGAGGTAACCTAAAGAGAATTAGGGTATGTGGAATGGTTAGAAACTTTATAGAGGTCGCGTGGGCTGAGACAGATTAGATAAATGGAAAGGAAGAAAGAGCAACGCAGCTCTAGAATTAGAGTGAGTTTGAACAAGTCATTGCAGATGTCTTGCAAAAGAAATGACAGTAATATATATGTATGAACAGGATTTCCTTTTTTTTTACCATGTCGATTGATAGGTGAATCCTTACAGCTAGTGCTGTGAGTTATGAAAGACATTCAGTGGACAGACTTAGGAGACAAGGCGAGAGGTATGGTATGGATGTTATGAAATAAATCGATATTGATTTTGCTATAGGCTAAGATTGGAAGATTCTAATACAACGATAGTTGGAAAGAAAAGAGAGTAATTGAGTAGAACCTAAGGAGATCAGAACGTCAGAAAAGCTAAAAGTAAGAAACGTAATTAAGCAGAGTCTCAAAAAGAGCCGACGGGCAAAGCACGAAATTATTGGCAAAAAGGGGACTGGAATGTAATAGTGTATGGCAAAACGAAAATCCATGGTATGGAACGATGAATTATGTGAACATCAAGAAATGCAGATATCGAGAAAGCAGAACGAAAGATAAGGAACGGATATGAAGGAAGGATGTGATTACTAAAATACAAATTGTTACGTTAACTACATTATTCGAGGACCGGCTATTGGATAAAATTTTGCACTATGTGATCGAGAGTTTTTCATCGCCTCATGATTTTATTAAGGTCTCGGATGAAGCTAATCAAGCTATAGATTGCAAAGAAAAAGGTATGGATGTGGTATAAGTACGGCCTTAAAAAGGGGGAGAACGTATCACGTCAGACTTAAAATGGCATTACAATATTTTTAGATGTTAAGGAAGGAAATCTACTGACTGGAGGCCCGAGCTTAAATGTATTTACATACCAAGGGAATAAAGGGAAAGAATGAAAGACGCCTTAAGGGAATGCTTCTCGCCAATACGAATTGTGATATGTTTATGTTATGATTTGAATCTCCCCTATCGGGTAACTGATGTGTACCTAAGTACGCAGTAATATGTTTTAAAGAATAGTAATAAAGGCAAGAAAATGGCTGCGAGCTAGGTCCCAAAAGAGTAATGGAGAGGCTTATCAGACTCAAAGAATATTTCGGGTAATAACGATTATCGTAATAGGAATACCAGTGCTTGATAGTTTGGAAATCTTTGAAGAAAAGAAAGGGGTTTGTTAGATACTAGAAAATAGTCCATGGACCACTAATCACATGAAACTTGAGGAGATACGCCTGAAATTATGTGGATTATCGGCATGAAGTGGTGTTTGATCATATTTGCAAAGAATCTGCACGAGAGAAATTACTCCACTCATGATTTGGAATTAGTCATGGTGATTTACGTTTTTGAAAATATGGCGGCATTATTTATATGGAGTCCACGCTGATAATTGTACGGACCATCGAGTCTCCAGTATATTTTTGTTACGTCCGGCATTTTTGCGCATTTGGAGAAACTTTGGAAGGTTCGGGATAATTTTTGTTTGTAAGAAATAAGGCCATGCTTTGACTTTGTGTGGGGTGTATGTTGCTACTTGTGGAAAATATTGATATGAGAGTATTGGAGGAAGCCTAAGGGCAAAGTTGGAATTTTGAAAATTTGTTTCGGAAAATTTTGAAAGATGATCTATAAGGAATTGGGCTTGAAAAATAATAAGAAAAATAAGGCCCAAATATAGGGGCTTGGCCGGCCATAATGGCCCCAAAACCCATGGATTTTAATTAATCCATGTGATGGAATTAGCATGGGAACTATATTATATCATGAGGCCTCTAGAATTCCCAAGAAATCAAAAGAAAAATCAGAAGAGAAAGAAAGAGCCTTCGGCCAAAGGGAAAAAAGAGAGAGAAAAAGAAGAAAAAATTTGGAGCCTCATCCTTGCCTTAAAAATCTTGTTCTCTTTGAAGTTACAACAAGTTCAAGGCGCTCTACAACATAGCAAAGTTGGGTTGGAGAAAGAGTTTTGGTTGTGGAAGATTGAAATTTCAAGAAAAGGTAAGATTTTTATGTTTTATGTTATGGAATGAATTTATGTGTTATAATGATTTGAATTGGATAAGAAATATGGAAGCATGAGGATATATGGTGTATGGCCGTGTGCATGGGTAAAGCCATGCATGGCCGTAAGTTTAAAGGAGGAGGAAGAGTAAGAATTTCATGTTTCTCTTCATGTTGTAGGCAATTTATAAATGTTGTGATGAATAAAAATGAATGAAAATCATGGGATTAAGAGGTGTGTATGTGTGCCGTGTGTATATACATATATGTGTGGCCGTGTGGTATTATATGTGTAGAAATTAGTTGAATTTATTTAGTATGTAAATTATGTTATTATGACATTGCGAAATGAATAGAAGACAAATGGTTTGGTTGGAATGGGAAAAAAAGAATGGAAGTTGGCCGTGTGGTATGGAGGATTTGAGATAGGTATGAATTATTTTGTTTGGTATGTTAATTGTGTTGTAATAATGCTTATAATATGAATAAAGGATCATTGGTTTGAGTTGGTATTAATTTGAAAGTATGAAGTCCGAAATATGAATCGTTGCATTTTGTTGGAAAGTAGGTTAATGGTAATATATTGTGATTTGCAATGATCGTAGGGTTGTTGTTGGCTTGTTGTTGATTATTCTGAACCGAGTTGAAGCTCGGGGTGTCCTATTTATAGGGGAAGTGCTGCCGAAATTTCGGTAGCCAAGTATAGTCAAAGATTGAAATGTTAACTTTCATGAATAGTATTGGTAAAGATGACCATTTGCGTTTTTGGACGAAACGGGAACTAAGATTTGACGAGCGTGAGACGCAATCCAGGTATGTAAAGCTTACCTATCTCTCATACGGCATGTCTTAGACCTACTAGGCCGAGGACGGGACCTCGGAAATGATTCTGCTCCTAGAAATCTGTTTTTGGTTTTGGTTACTATTCATTTGAGCGTAATTGACTCATAATAGCCACCTTAGGACATAAGAGTATATAAGCCTTCGTACCTTAAATGGCCCCGAATCACTTCGAAACTCCACGAATAACTTTATGGAGCCTAGTATGTGTGATCTATGCACACGCCGCCTCGACTCGACTCGAGGCGGGCCCGCTAGTCCCAATATACCTTAGTTGACTTACTAGAACCTCTTTTTGAACGAGCTTTGGTAACGAATCTTCGAAGGTGAAATTGTTCATTATGAAATAATGTTTGGAACCCTATGAAATACTATGCTATGTTTTGGAACTATACGTACCACTTTGGAAACATGTCGTGAAATAAATTTCCGCCCTGATTAATTATTTGACCATTTTGGTTAACGAATTGACTTATAAAGTAATCAAGTTTTGAAAAACTATTTTGACATACCAATTGCATTGTTTGCTCACGACTCCGCTCGTGCCTTATTACGACTTCGTTCACCGGTTCCCGGGCCGGTTTTGAGATCGTGCGTCCTATGACACATTCGGAAGTATGATGTGTTACGGTTTCCGTGACCTCGCCATAGGGCCGGTTACCGTTTTGGAGTTATGATGTGATATGGCCTTTGTTATGTTTGATGGCGTGTGATATTGTGATTTGTTCGGAGATGTACGGAGATTTGAAAACTTCCGGAGTATGATGTGTTGTGGCACCAGCGTCAGGGGGTGACCACGTTCCCGAGCCTTATGCATGATTTCTAATTGCATTTCGTATATCTGCATCTCGCACAGGTTTGGTCCGTTATATTCGTATCTGTGATTGTATTCCCCTGACACCAGTTATGCTTTGGATTACTGTATTTTCCGCTTTACATACTCAGTACTTGTTCCGTGCGACCCACATCATCGGGGCTGCGTTTCATGCGCGCGGTACGGGTGCTCCGCGACACGCGCGGCTTAGGATCCTTGTCCTGGTTTGGAGGCTCCTTTGATCCGGAGCTTATACTCTTGGTATATTCCTTTTCTTTCTTTGTATATGCCGTACATTTGAGACTATGCGGGTACGGCGGGGCCTGTCCCGTCATATGTTTGTATGTTCTGATATGTATGTGAGGCACTGTAGTCATGTTTGTGGGTCGTGGGTCCGGTGCGGCTTGTAAATGGTCCCGATCGTATATGTATATGATTCGATTCGCGTCCTTCGGCGGCCCCGTGTGATACTATGGCCGATATGGCCCATCTTGTTGTATGGCGTGTACGGCGATGTCCATTCGCCACCTTTGACTACGATATGATGTTTTGACACGGGCGACCGCCTGGGTTCCCGCATTTGTATGATATACGCACGATTATCGGTACGAGTATGTCTATTAAATACGAATATGTTCGATGTGATATTTTGGTTCGTACGTACGTTCGGGTGCCTAGGTAGGGCACCGATCACGGCCACGGAAGGCTGGTCGTGACAATTTTAAGCAAAAAGGGAGTTGAATTTGCGACAGACAAGATGATTTGAATTATTAAAAGACTACGACACCGATATACGCCAGCTAGTATTGTGACGGACGCACTTAGCCGCAAATCTATGGGCGGTTTTGACCGGTGTGCATCAGAAGAGAAATTGGTTCCATGAAAATTCATCAGTAACTAGCCTTAGAATTCGTTTGGACGACTCTAGACATATTGGGGGTTTCTGTCCGAGAAGTTGCTGAATCGTCGATCACGGGAAAAGGCGAAACGGCGTCAATTCGAGGATTCCATTCTAATACAAAGGTAGATTATATGTGTCTGACGCTGCAGGGCTGCAGCGATCAATTATGAGCAAAGCACGATACTCAGAATTCTATTCATCTTGGGTCTGCTAATATATATTACTATTTTAAATGTTTATGTGGGTAAGGACGGTATGGAAAAGATTGCGAGTTCGTTGGCCAATTGCCGACAAGTCGAGATCGGGCATCAAAAGCCCGAGTGGATTTCTTCGAAATGAAAAATTCCAGCTTGGAGATGAGAAATGACTAACATGGACTTTATTATAGATTGACCGCGCACTCCGCACAAGTACGATTGTAATTGGATTATTGTCAAAGATTGACGAAGTCAGCCCATTTCCTTCGGATAGAACTACTTATTCGGCTGGAGATTGTGCTAAATCGCATATTAAAGAGATAATAAGGTTTCACGGGACTCCTGTGTCTGTTATAACCAACAGAGGTGCTTACACTTACGGCTAACACGGAGATCGTCTTAGGAAGGATTGGGAACTCGGTGATCATTTACCGTTAGCTGAATTGGCCTATAATAATAGTTATTGTCCCAACATCCGGATGTGATTTCATAAGCAGTTGATAAAGTGAAACCGATTCGAACGGCTATTGGTGACCCTTACGAAATATTCCGATAGATGACATACGGATGACGGAGGGATTGTCTTATGAAGTAACTGTGGCTATTCTAGATCGTCAAGTGAGGAGATTACGTACGAAAAATGTGCCTTCTGTTAAAGTGTTATAGCGGAATAACAACCGCAAGGAAATGGCTTGGGAGGCCGAAGAAGAAATGAAGAAGAGTACTTTCACTTGTTTCCAGCGCCCCCAGGTAACTTAAATTCCTTTTTGCACTTATGTTGGTTAAGCAACGAACTATATGCGATAATCGTAAGGAGAAAACTCCTCCCTAATATATTCGTAAACCCCTATACGACCAATTAAACATTTGAGGACGAATGTCCTAAAGGGGGAGGATGTTATAACTTAGTATTTTTCACCTTTGGAAATCTTGGGATTATTGAGACAAGTTAAGGACAATGTAATGTATTGATCTTGTTTGGTTCATAAGTTGGTCATGCAAAAATTTAGATGAGGGAATATTGGAAAAGACTAGGGGAAAAATTGGAATTTTGAAAAATGGTTTCATGAATTACCAAAATATGGACTAAGAAATTGGGCTTGGGAAAATTTACAAAAAAAAAAAAACAAGCAAGCTTGGCCCAACCCATAGGGTGGCGGCCATACTTGAAGAAATTAGGAAAAAAAAATGAAATGATCAAACCCATACAATTTGATCATGTGGGAAAATAATATAAAAGGCAATTATTCATTTAAACCCCTTAGAAGTTTCAAGACAAAGAAAAGAAGGAGAAAAACAAGAAAAACCAAGAACAAATATAAGGGCCATTCGGCCAAGGTTCCAAGAATTCACCCCTCAAAAATTGTCACGACCCAACCCCGTAGGCCGCGACTGGTGTCCTAACCGGACACCCATACGTACCTGTCTGACAGATCTGGCATACCAATAGCTAAATTCCGTTTAGACATACATAAATTCATACAGATATAAGATACATCGCACGAACATACATATACATATATACATACTTAAACCTGTACAGAAGCCGTTAAGGCTATCATAGTAAGCAGAATTACTCGGATCGCAGACTCGTACTCACTTACCAGAACCGTGACAACCCACAACCCACAAACATGTCTACAGGCCTCCAGCACGAACGAGAATCAAAGACGAGACACGGGCCCCGCCGTACCCAAATAAGCACATGTACAGAATGTATGACAGCAGAAGTATATACCAAAGGTACAAGCCCCGGATCAAGGGGAGCGACTCAAACAGCGAGAGAACGGATATCTACGGCCCGTGGCGTATCACGCGCGCGTACGCTGGCGGGCATGCGCGCCCCCCAGAAGAACGGGGGTCAGTACGGAAAAATGTACCGAGTATGTAAAGCAGGAAAGTAACAAGTATAACCATAATCAAAGACAGGAGTACAGAAACATAACAGACGGAGCTGTGGTTAGAATCTGAAATACAAGAGGTAATACCTTGTCCGAGACCTCAGAAAACATAATGCATATCAGATCATATAGCGTCATGCAAACATGTATCGTGTCCGGCCCTACGATAAGGGACTCGGTAAGTGAAGTCGTCAT
>NW_026724368.1:0-5646 GCF_029784015.1 Lycium ferocissimum
TTCCTATTTTGTTTTTCTGTGTTGGAATTTTGCGGACCGGTTCATATGCTTTGTCTACAACTCTATTTACTTGAACAAAATACTTCTGAGTCATCTTAGTCACCTTCACCTTTCCTCCTCATGATCTCTGCAAATCTGATTCATTCATGCCTTGCACTTGATGACTCCTTTATGATAAAACATGTTTACATGCTTATTTTATTTTTCAATGAACTGCTCTGGGACTGAGTCATCTTTACCTCATTGAACTGGTACTTGTTTGCATCTGTCTCTGTGATCGAACATGTGTTTAAACCAGTTCCATTCACCTTGTGTTTTCACCATTGCACTTGTTTTGCCTTGAAACACATATGTTGATCATCTGTGTTCATGTATCTGCATTTTTCACTGCTGGTTCTTTGCACTGGAACATGTCTATAGACCTGTTCTATCCATCTAGTGTTGCTTGCTTTTTCCCAACTTTTACATTATTTGGAACTTCGGCTTCATCTCAACTAGCTATCTAGCTTTGTTCAATTTTCTTGTCACGTATTGCATGTATCTGAATCTGGTTTCTTTTGCTTCATGACTCTCTTTGGCTAAGTTAATTCACTACCTCTTCTCACATATTTCTTGATCAGCTTTAGTTTAGCTTTCAATCATGCCTTTAAGCTAGTTTACTTGTTTCGAGTTTTTTTACCTTGTCAATCATAAAAACTATACACATGGCATTCGGCCAACAAATTCTCCCTTTTTGTTGATAAAAAACCATGTGCTCTTTACATCATGTACAACCTGTTCCAAACATCTCATAGTCCAGTTTTCTTAAGGTAAACTAGGTTAGCATGAGTCAAAAATCATATATGCACACACCCCCTGGCATTATTAAAAAGTTAATCTCAGAACAAATCAAGAACCTTTCAATATTAAACTCATGGCCACTTGGGCAATCATATATACACAATATAATAGGACAGCAAAACATTTGAGTCGCATAGAAGAGGCATAGATTCTTAAGATATGCAACAATTAATCAAAAATTCTTTTTATTTACATTAACAAGTACAAATTCCAGTCTCCTGATTTCAATTAATACACCACATCATTTACACTGGACTGGAACTTAGACGCTAATAATTATTACAAGGGAGGTAATTTTTTGGGCCGTATTCTAGGAAGTCCTATCTAGGGAATGAGAAGGGCTTTTGGCTTTAAGGGTGGTGTCATTTGCAAACAACGATCTCATTTCACTTGAGACACCTTTAATCCAATTATCATCAAAATCAGTGGAAGGGGTGTCAATTTTTTTTCTTGATCTGACTCAGCCGAAATCTGATAAGGTGTTGAAATTTATACCCCTCAGAATACCTTCTTGCACTTGCCGCTCGAGATTCAGATCATGCTCCATCCCTTACTCCAAGAAGATCTCTTATGTTTTATCCACTAGATTTTTCTTATGAGAGCAAAGAACTGGGTTGTTCGTTCCCATATGGTTCTTCTTTACTTCATCCTTTCTTATTTCTTCAAGAACCCTTATCCCTTCATCGCTCTTTTTTTTTCCTTTTGGCTAACGCTGTTATCCTAAATTGTGCTTGTAATATCAAGCAACTTATTTCTCTTGAAGAGATATTGCTTTACTGATTTCTCCCTAACTCTTCCCTGTTGCAGAGATTTTGTCACATTACCCATGTCTGTACGCTCCATTCAAATATTCTTTTCACCTCCTCTGTGGGTATGTACATGTATATAACTAGGAAAGGTGGATTTTAGAGAAAGAGATATAAACAATATGGGCTGAGGTTGAGGAGTTTTTTGACTGTACGAGAGGGCAGATTTATCGAAACTGAAGATGATTGGACCTTTTCCAATTTGGTTCCGTGGTGAGAGAGTGGTGCGGGTGAGATTCAAGCCATTTTTTCTTGATTTAAATAGCCGTACCATTTGGAATAAAGTGGTGTGAACGACATTTGAAAAGTTTTTGGGAAGCGAATAACTTGGTTATGACAGGTTTACAAGAAGTTCATCATAACTTACTATTCTTTTTCAACACACACTAAATGATGTCTATAGTTGGCTAGGTTAATGACAACAGGTTGTTTGTGTTGTTCCATGATCTAAGCATTTAATTGACAACAAGAGACAAAATACATACCTGAAGTGAAGATGACTAGCCATATGCAATCTTAACTATTAATTCTTGTTCTGTGACAATCATCATGTTAGACCTTTTAAGAGATCATGATCGTGTTATGGTATAGGACATAAAACTAAATGTATGAGACTAAGTAAAACAAGTTAGCTACTTTTGGAAAACACATTTCTAGAAAATTTAAAGGAACAATGTCCACCTTTAATCATTCTCAATACTAACATAATGTGTAGACCCAAATCACGGGTTATGATGGCACCTACACTATCCTCCCTGGTATGTGAACTATTCCCAAAAATCATTTACTTCTTTTAAGAAATCAAGTGCAGAAATTCAATATGTAAAACACAATCAAATGCGGAAAGGATACGTTTATCATTAAAATTCTCAAAACCTGGTCTTAACTTGTACAAGAGCTTTCATAAGGGATTACAATGTTTGAAGTGATGTACAACTCCAAAGGAAAGGTAAACATTGTCTGTAGAAAGGAAATGGACAGAGTACACATGAAGAAACTCCGGGCTGCAGGTCCGGCTAATAGCTCACCTGTTACACCTCAAAAAATTTCGCGTCCTTTGCATCGTAAGTAAACCAATATAAGCCAGAGAGGTCATGGAACCCTTATAAAGTTAAGAAAGACTTTTAACAAGTTCTAATTAAGTGTCTAAAGTTTCCGGGATCAAGCGAATCGAAGGAATTAAGTTTGTCGAAACTTTGGAAAAACTTGGCAGAATTCTAAAAAAGATTTTTGGTCCAAATTGACAGAGGTATATCTTCTAGAATATGAGGGGTTATGGAATGCATAACATATGTAAATTCAAGTTCAGTGAGTCTTCTTTCCAATGCAACTGACAGATCGCAAATCTAAGAAGTATGGGATGCAGTACGGCCCATACATCATTTTCCAGAAAGTTAAAATTTTGACATTCCAGGTATGGGATAAATGTATAGGTTGTATATTGAAGTATGGCTAGTACATTTTGGGCGTACTTTATGTCGGTGGACTGTTAAGAGTTGCTTTATGTTTCTTTTTTCACTCTTAGCGGTTCATTTTTCTTCCAAAACAGACCCAAATACACTCCTAAACTGTCTCCATGAGTTCTTATGTCAAACCAAAGCAAAAATAAGGGGAATTAAGTGATTCAAGTGCTAAGAAGCTCACTAGGATTAGTAGAGTTCAAATATTTCTTGGTGTTGAAGTTGGAGGTTTCATCCTAGTGGATTAATTTGATCCAAAGCTTGTTCTTGCATGATTAAGGTAAGGTTTCATCTGTATTACATGTTCTTGATGTATTTTGATTGTTATACAACTTGATAAAAGGAAGAAAGTTAAAAAGGAAGTTCAAATATGGATTAGAGACCATGTGGCGTATTGGATTATTTTGAGCATGTTGTGGTTGTGTTGTTAAGCTAATTTCCATGCATATGGATAGTATCTAAAGTTTTTGGTGTGTTGATGAGATCATAATCATTGATTAGGAAGAAAGGAAGTGTATATTGGTATACTTTGGGTTGTTTGGTGTATATTTTTTGTATGGATAGTGAAAGCAGTATTTAAGGACTTTTGTAAGCTTGTTGTTGTTATTGTGGGTTCTTGTATATGTTGATGTGGCCAGAGGATAAGGGGAAGTGCTACCCGTTTCATTTTAGAATCAAGTTATCGTTGATATACGTGATATACTAGCGCCATTTAAGTTTGCATATGTGTTCCTTGTTATAGGATTGGCGTGTTAGTTGTAATTAGCTCGATTGTTGGATTGCTTGGATGACTTGAGGTATGTTAAGGATGTCCCTTTCTTTCCTTTGGTATGATCATACACGAATGTCCTCATAATAACTCCACTCTTAGAAATAGTAGGAGCTTATGTTCTTGTTCTTCTTATGATATTGATCTTATCTCATGATTAGTGATCTTGTCTCATGATTATTGTTCTTGTTTATAGTTGTTGATCTCATCTTATGGTCATTGATTCCTTCAAGGTGAGATTTATCGATGATGATAGTTCCATAAAGGTAATCTGTTATATCCCGTATTTTGTACATTCGGATATTTTAAGATAATCGCGATAAGTTAAGGGCAAGGCTATTTTCCAATTTTGTTTTAATACGAGTTGCTTATAAATTTTATTGGTATGGAAATATTGAGGAAAATTAGGGGCTAGAAGTTGAAAAAAATATTTCATGAAAAAGGCCACAAGTGGCCGTGTGTTATGGTGTGGGGTACCACCCATGGTTTGGCTAATTTTGAATATTGTGCGGATTGTTTGAAGTGTTCTTGAGTCTTGTTTGAATGATCTCGGGTTAGTACTTGAACGTGTGAGCATTGATGTTGGCTTGATTGTATGTGGTTGAATTGAATGTAAAGGAAACGCCGTCGAATTATGTAGAAAAGAGTTACTAACGTTAGAATACATTTTGAATTAATTGTTGATGTTGTTAATATGGTTGTTGGTATTGTTGTTGATGATTTGGCCGAGTTGATGTCACACCCTAATTTCCGATAGGGCGTGATGGGCACCCGACCCTTACTTAGGGCCGAGCGAACCCGCTGACTCTCGTCATACTCATAATCATACTGGGCCCGCAAAACATGACATAAGCACATAACGAAAACTTTTCGGTAAACAAACATGCCTTTCATCTTTGCCAACTCAAATAAAACTAGCACCGTATGAAATCTGTAAACATATGAAGTTCGTGACATAATGCATAATAATACATCGACTTACATAGCACTTACAAGACGTATCATACATTCGACTGCGTCCGCAAAGTCTCTATCATAAGGCAAGCGTCATAACGAAAATACTCGACTCGGCAAAGCACTCCGAAGGAAACGGAGCTCGCCAATCCACCGGAACATCTTCCTCGCTAACATCACCTACTCATTTGTGGGTACTTGCGTGGCATGAAACGCAGCCCGAAGAAGCGGGGGTCGAGACAGCATTACGTACCGAGTACGTAAAGCATGGCATACGTAAAACGAGATCATAACCGAAGTACATTTAGTACGTAAAATGAAAGACAATAGCGAATACCAAAGTACTTGCATACGAAACGCAAATCATACATCGCAGGTACAAAGACAAATATACTAATCCGAATGCCAAAATGCTTATTTCCGAAATACAAATCATACATATACATACCGTAGCACATCATAACATCATAACTTATCATATAAGGCGGGCTTTTAACCGATGTGGGATTCGCCTAAACCAATGTGGGATTTTACCTAAACCAATGTGGATTTGCACAAACCAAGTGTGGGATTTGCCTAAATCAATGTGGGATTGGCCTAAACCAATGTGGAATTTTGCCTCATCATTGGGTTTGCCCCACCACTGGGTTTGCCCCACCATTGGGTTTGCCCCACCACCGGATCTGAAACCAACTGATTATATCATCATATATCATATCAAACTTCGTATCACATCATATTTCGAAATAAACATCATACATATATACACGATTGCCGGACGAAAGGGGCTCGCGTACCGGACACATCATAAACCATA